>NC_134701.1:276516753-276596753 GCF_043290135.1 Rhipicephalus microplus | reverse complement strand
ATGTAAGGCAACGTCTAGTATGAGAATAATATCAACAGCAGTTACCTATGTACTTACCAATAATATAAGGTAAATTAACAAGAACACCTTCGCCATAAGTAGGGCATCCGCAAATTGATCCCGGTAATGTCAGAGTTGCAGCCTACAATTGATCATTAGTAATATAACAACATCTACCATATAAAGAACATTGCGTGCATCAAGAGACGTAATAAAATGCCGCTTGTTCGTTTCTTTTGATTCATGGAAAAAAAAAGAACCACCGAATGTTACTATGGGGAATGGCGCGAGGGGTTAGAAAATTCAGTTTTCGCCTGGTTAAACTGAACTGGTCATGTTATCTAGCAGGACCCAGTTATACCAAGCACGCCTGCCATCTCGGAGCCAATGGCAGGACATTGTTCAATGGTTGTTGTTGCTGCTGTGACTCCCGCTGCTTTCGATCTGCTGCTACTTATTGATTGATATGTGGGGTTTAATGCCCCAAAACCACCTTATGGTTATGAGAGACGCCGCAGTGGAGGGCTCCGAAAATTTTGACCATCTGGGGTTCTTTGACGTGCTCCCAAATCGGAGCACACGGGCCTACAGCATTTCCGCCTCCATCGGAAATGCAACCGCCACAGCCGGGATTCGATCCCGCAACCCGCGGGTCAGCAGCCAAGTACCTTAGCCACTAGACCACCGCGGTGGGGCTATTCCGCTGCTACTAGGGTCTGCGGCCACGCAGTTAGAAGTGTGGCAGTTTGGGCTCGTTGGTCTGACATTACGATGGTTATAGCGCGAGAATAGAATGACGACAAAGGCTCGTCTCCTTCTTGTCCCTTCGTCGTTGTTCTGTTCTTGTGCTATAACTATCGTCATGCACTTAAACCGGGCAACGTTGTGCATGGCAACAGTGACGTGAGGCGTTCCGCTTGAGGCGGGTAAATTGAAGTGCGCTAACTCGATGCGGACCCCTAAAACATTACCTTATTTCAAAATAAGCTCTTACTTTGCACAAAAGTAGCACTACTGGGTTTCTCGACCGCTATTTCTGCAATCAACATTGACCTAATATTTGACTTTAGTGTCCTCTCAGAGATGATTTGCTTCATCGATCAAACCAACTGAAGAAATTGGAAGTTTGAAAGAAATCATCATGCAAGTGTGCGCAGAGTGTCTTGATCTCGTCCATTTAATTAAGAAACTAAAGCCGCATAATATCGCTTTTTATTGATCCAGCATGAGTTACTAAGAAACTGATGACCCACATGTGCTTTAATGGAGAACACCCGACTTCTAGTGTAATTTCAAGTGCATCGTCTTCCAGATATACAGCATATATAGTTGTTGACGCTGTTGTTGTAAGAACTCAATTATGGTGTACCTTTAAGGTGTGGGGTTGTTTTGTCGTTTTATGTCCCGCATCGTAACTACTCTATCTTGAGTGCGTGAATGGTAAATATTGGCTCGAGCTGTTGGATAATATAGCATGGATAATTGTAGCGTGGAAAATCGAACTAAAAACGCATTTCTCCGGAATCGGAGCTTTTTTAATGAGCTTAAATTTTGGGCCACTCGGTATACCCTATCATGTGCCGAAGAAAGAAAACAACTTTAGTCTACAGAAGAAAAAATAAGAAAAGTGACGACAAGAACTTTGTATTGCCATGGTAGTAGCTTCTTTTTTATCTTCAAGATCTACTCACGTAAAAATACTGGCCTTATTTCAATGTTTTAAACAATATTTAATTTAATTGCATCTTGCGATTTACTTGTGGAGGGTGCTGTTGACTACCTCCTTTTGAATGACAATAACGTTTTTTCGAATAATATTTTTTAGACATGGTGCCATTGCTACCTCTTTTGTTATACTCGGCTTGTTCAGATATTCATTTGCTTAATTCTCACGGTCCTCATTTAAACTAATTTTCAATGATGAAACAGTGTCTTCGAATCTGCTACCACTCAGTAATTTTTATTTGACACGGCAAGGCTTGCGTGTGGTGAAGTGTGTTAGACCCTGCAGCTCCCTATCGACTAGATTTCAGTTGTGCTCATCGTTTTCATTTATGACTACAGCTGGCCCAGACTGTTCGCGTACATGGAACTTCAACTTACGGATCATTGGGGAAGAACTTTGCACGCTATCAAGCACGTTTTTTGTCCTTTATTTAGTATAAGAATGAATAAAAATGACAGAAAATGTGTCCAGAGCCAATAACCCACTTTTTATTAACTTCAACTCTGGCGTTCAAATTAATGCACGGGGTCTAGCACAAATGCGATTTTCTGTCGAACGAAAAAAAAAAAAATGTCGCGTTCAGTTTTCTTGTTTTATTTTTCTTTTCTCGCAGAGAACTACAAATTTTAGGCGAGTGTTGCCATTTTTTATTGTTTCTTGTTACCCTATATTTTCTTTGCAATGTTCCTTATTAGCATTTTTCACTTTATTAGCATGGTAGTTCTTTTTTTAAATATAGGAAATACGCTTCGCTGTTAGTCTTGCTACGAATTGATGGATGGATGGCGGATAAACATTATTGGGTCCTTCCGAACACGCTTTAGCACGTTGCGGGACGCTCCCACGTCGTAAAAAAAAAAATCAAGTCTCTCTGCACCGCGGACACGAATGATATTATGAAATTAATTGTATTACACCCTTAAGTATGCTTTTCTGTCGTGCTTTTTTTTAATGTCAGTTATGGTGCTTGGTACAAGTCAAGGTGTCTTTCTTTAAGGAATATGCCAGATGAAGAAGGTAAGTGAGACGTCCAAACATTATAATCATGATATGCGTGTCAAGTAAAACGTGAGGTGTGGTCACTTTGATCTTTGTCATCCTGGTCGTCGTCGTCGTCAACATAGGCACCACCAGCGCCACTGTCACTGTCACCACAATCATCACCATCATAAATATCGCAAACTGGCCTGGAATCCGCCATTCTTCAGCCACTCAACAGCGCGTTCCAGGTAGCCCACGAGTGCCACACAGTACTAGAGGCATTGCAAACGACTTACGCGCACTTATCCGGTTTATTTCTTCTATCTCTTCCTGTAGCCGGACCTCTGAACAATTTGGCAACAGCTGTTTGCTCTTGCAAGGAGCACCTATGACGGAAAGAAGCGATAGCTCTCCCAGGCGTCTCTCCCTGGTCAATCCTTTTTCAGGTAAAATTGACTAACCTCCGATTATCTCCAACAATATCTGCCATGTTTGGTCATGTATCGCGTGGTAGTGCCTCCGTGCTAAAACAGGTCTTCGTCTTTCAGCCAAGCTGAAAGTAAAGGGCTCTACTGAGCTCAAAACAAACGACTAAATCGGCACGACGCTTTGTCTAGGCTCTTTGTTGTTCTACTCACGCAGTCACCGGTTAGGACTAATACAGTCGAATATCTTAGGTTGTTTTGGCGATGAAAGAGTTGTGTCGTGTGGTTCATGAACATGAACACGAAATCTATTACTTTCCAAGTTACACAATCCACAGATTCAGGCAGAACATACTTGCATCTTTTCCTCGCACCTTGTAGTGAAAGACGGTTGCCTTCGCTGTAAGAAGAGTCGACGCGTCTGCCCCTCAAGATGCATGCCGCATCTCGACATGTTTCTTGAAAGAAGTCGAGTGATACCAAAAAATCATACCACGCTAGCATCGGTGTCGGCAAAATTTTGTCTTGAGAAGCGCAGAACCATGTTGAATTGCGTTGGGGGAGGGTGGAGCACTGGTGTCTTTTGGTAAGGGTGGGGTGGGCAAGTACCTCTTTTTTTTTTGCAGCTATCTGCCGAAGCTCATGTGGCGTAGCCAAGAACGCCCACACCATAGCAGTAACATTATAGTTGAGGCTTGTTGATGGCCGGTCTACAACTTCCTTCTTGCCTGATCTCTTTCCCTGTTTCTCTCTCTCTCTTTGCGTCCACTCAGTGTGTGAATTGTTGAGTCAAATATCAAACACGAGACATGACAGCAGGAGAACCTTTGTTTTCATTCCTAAAGGGGCAGCTGCGGCTCGAGCACCGACGCCGACGCCGCCATACTCTCGGAATGTAACTCCACCAGCGTACGGCGTCTTTGCCCCACATACAATGGCGGCTCCATACACGTACGCCGTTCCGCAGCCTGAGTTGTCCCCGTCCTACCACTACGTTCCAGTTCCGTGCGCAGGTGTGTGGCCGCAGCCGCAGCACCCAACCGGCGTGCCACTCGTGGCGGCCGTGGAGTTGGCGGGACTGTACCGACCTTCTTCGCCTCTCGCTGCCCAGCCATTGCCACCGTCCGCCTTCGTACGCAAGGAAACGCTAGCCAGTGTGGCCAGATGCAGCAACTCCTCCCCTAGGAGTCGGTCCACTGGGCGATCCGATAAACCGTGAGAAACCATTTTCTAGCCTTGTCTATCATCACCATCATCATAATCATCATAATCAACATAATCATCATCATCATCATCATAATCATCATCATCATCATCACCACCATCATCATCATCATCATCATCATCATCATCATCATCATACCGACTGAACACATTGCAGGTCAAAAGCTTCTCTCATGTTTCGTCTATCTGCCCGGGCTTGGACTTCCTATCCTGGTTATTCCCTCGAACTCCCTAAGCTCATATCCTCAACTAACTTCCTGCCTTTCCCTTCATACGCTTGCCTTCTTTCGAAAGCCAGCCTGTTTGTGATATTGAACTGCGATTATCTGGGATTCTCACTAATGCCCTACACAGGCTCTAACTTTCACTATAGATGTCCGTAACACCCGTTTATTCCTTGCACCAACTATACTCAACTCTATAACGTTACACGTATTATGTCTCTTAAGGGTACATTCATCATTTTTTCTTTCATTGTCATTGTTGTGTCGTACTAATATGTAAAACATGTACAGGGTGACGCAGCGTCCATATATACTTACCAATGTAACAAACGGTTGTTTATGACTTTTTCTGCGGCAACTGCAGCATCCATTGGTATCTTCACTGCATGATGGTACTTCAATACCCAAAACTTGAAAAGGCCACTGACTCTATGGAACAACGCGGCACGACAGGTATCATATAAATTCACTTAATACGGCCAAAGCACAACGGCATTTTTGCTTCTACGCAGTATACGCTTATAGACATTGTTTCTTCAGCAAAGCACGGGTACCACAATGGTCAAAGCCACGTAGCTGATGATAGCTGTTAACAGTATGCTTGACCAAAGCCACATGAACACATCATAGTCTTCAATGGCTGCTAAATTTTAGCCTCTGATATTTGTTCTAGGTGGCTTTGTCCGCCACCGCCGCCCGTTTTTACTCACGCCGTTCGCGCCACTGCCGATGTTTCGAGGGAGACCACGCCGCCACGCAATAATGGCGGCGCACCGCCGTTTATCTTGGTTTAACGCGAGTGTAGAATATTGTCATAAAATACATGACTCCACCTCCTTTTCTGCACCTTTAAGATTTTTTTTTTTATGCCAGCGTTTGCGGCGTCTTGACTGCTCTCTTGTGTCCGTGTTTGCATGCCTAAAACAGCTTCTAAAGATGCACAATAGATTGCATTCTTGTCGCTTTGCGCTTCTCGTTCTTTTGGCGTTATTCGTGACGCTAGAATGGTGATTCACGTGTGATATTAAGGGCACATACTCTAGAAAGGTCCATACACGAGAAATACTACCGGTAAATTGTTTTCTACAATGCTTTCCCATGCATTCGGCCCCCCTCTTCCTGTTATTCCTCGCTTCTTGCATGATTATCACGCGTGATGAACTTGAGAGTATCACTGCATTTTGTTCCGATTGCACAAGTGGAGTCCAGCCCACAAGCTAGAAATCCTGATAGGCTCAGCGCTCAGCACTCACACAATGCACACGGACTTTATAAAGACATAAATGTCTAAGAGATATAGCCTGTGAGAATTGTAGTGAAGGTAATGTAGAGAAGTGTAATGGAGAACAACACCAAATGAAAAAGCTCCGGGTTATTTCATTCTTCCAACGGACGAATTGTTTACCGCGAAGACGACGCAGGTCGCTATAAAAGAGCCAGGCTACTTCGACACCCTGTATATATTTTTTAACTGTGAGAAAACTTTTATGGACAGCCTCTACAGGGTTTCATTGATGCTGACATAATTCGTATCGTTTCCAAATAATTTAGATTTGTACGCACACTGTATGCTCTTCTCGCCTTTAAAGTCTTGCGAGCGCTAGTGAGGAACACTGCTCACGCATAGATTGAACAAGCTGCCGATCTCAATCGCACCAAGGCTTCATGCGATAACCTAATACTCCGCGTACGATGTCTGTAGATGATTACTCTTCAACCGAAAAGGAAGCCCTGTCAGTATTTTGTTGGACGAAGGAGTATGAAGAATGTATCATGGTTGTACTTGGCGTTTTTCTCGCGTTTTCACTTTTCTCATAGTTTTTTAAATTTTTTTGTGCTGTGATTGAGATATTTTGTTAATTAAGATTCTGTAATCAATGCACAACTCCTCCTGTATGAACCATGTGGTGGTCTGCAGTATTGCTAAATAAAATAAATAATAAGACTTATTCATGTGGGCCTGCTACGTGGCTTAATGCTCAACTGTGAACTCTGATTATAAAGGGCGTAGTGGGAAGTGCTATAGCACGCGCTATTGCAGCACCCATCAGCAGGTAATCACTTTGAGTTTTAGGCACAGGTTCGCCCCTTTAATAAATACGTTTCTTCTAATAGTTCAAGTGGTTTAATAGTGCTGCAATAAAATGAACAATATAGATTGTTTGATTGATTTATATGTGGGGTTTAACGTCCGAAAACCACCACATGATTATGAGAGATGCCGTAGTGGACGGCTCCGCAAATTTCGACCCCCTGGGGTTCCTTAAAGTGTACCCAAATCTGAGCACACTGGCCTACAACATTTTCGCCTCCATCGAAAATGCAGCCGCCGCAGCTGGTAATCGACCCCACGACCTGCGGGTCAGCAGCCGAGTACCTTAGCCACTAGACCACCACGGCGGGGCAACAATATAGATTGTAGAAAGCCTAAATGCACATAATTACTTTCACGACCACAGCACGGCTTCATTGCCGGCTATTCTGCTGTTACACGGTTGCTTCAATTTACGCACGAAATTGCCTCTTCCCTTTTCTTCCTTTAACGACTGAAAGAAGGTAGATGTCATATTTATTGACTATATTCGAAAACCCTTGATATGCTTTGGCATGCTAGACATTTAGCTTTTTCACAATCTTTTGTGATGACAACAAGCTGGTTGATTGGATAGCGAATTACTTGCTGTCACGCTCAAAATTTCTTACACTTAACCACGCGAACTCATCTGACGTCACGTCAAAAAGGGACCTCAATGCTCGATTCTTGGTCCGCTTTTTTATTATTTATAAAAATGGCGGCGGAGAAATTATTCGTGATACTTCAATTAAACACAAAATGTATCCAGATGACTGCATTATCAGTAAAACCGTCTGCAATACCCAAGACCAGGATACGCTCAATAGTGAGTTTTTTTTTCGTCATTTTGTAACGCACGCGTGAATACGGCTACTTTCAAAAATACCGTAGTCACGATCTTTTCAAATAAAGTCTCTTCATTTTACATGTGCTAAGGACGGTGTAACTCTAGTAGGCGTTGTGTAGTTTAAATACATTAGTGTAACTCTCACAGCCGAGTTAAAATGGCGCACGCACGTCGGAACAATTTGCAAACGCTCTTCGAAAACTTCGGTGTCTCCGAGGCATGTTACAGAAGCAACTGGACAAAACAATGCTGACAGCGCATATGACTTCGGTCAGACTAGAATACGCGTTTGTTGTTTCATCATCACATCACAAACATTACATCGCTATTTTAGAATCTCTTAAAAAAGCGATACCGATTACCTTTAGTCGCTATGACTAGCCTTTCTCGCCTACTTCACATGCGCATGTTTTGTCGCCTCAGCCCCCTCTGGAACATCAGTGCAGTTGCAATCATGTCATCCTCCTGCATAAATAAGATAGTTCGCACTGGTTCCAGATTTATAGCACCCAAATCATTCGTTGCATCCTCTGCACACCATCCGTACTTGGTGATTTGATCCCCTAAATACTGTGCCCGTTAAATTGATTCTAAATTGTTTTGTTTCTTTGTTTGTTCTTCTTTGTTTCCTCCGGAGCCTTCATTTTTTGAATGAGCTTGATGGGTGTCTGCCTTAATTGCGCAGAAAGCGACTAAAGCACTCCTACTTTACTTGAAGACAACAACCCTAAGTGACCGCCTGTAGACTGTGTGTGCTCCCCCGAGTGTGCTCGTGATTGTGCGTACCTTCTTATCTCTCTGCAACCTCTTTTATCCCCTCATCTCTTCCCCAGTGCAATGTAGCAAACCCGATATGCGTCTGGTTAACCTCCCTGCCTTTCCTTGCATCTTTATATATATATATATATATATATATATATATATATATATATATATATATATATATATATATATATATATATATATGTGTGTCTTTCTTGATGGGTATCTGCGCAGACTCGCTGCAGAGCAATAGAAAAAAAATTCCGTAATACATGTATTTTGTAAAACTGTGTTTTTTCAGTTGCTGACTATTTATATTTACAGCTGCTGTGCCTCATAAACTCAGACAGCAATATTTGTGAGTGTACAACATGAAGACACGATGATATCACGTTAACTTTTTCGCCCTTTCGGGGAAACTTTTTTTTAACTCGTTTCTATCCCCACCACCTCTTGACTTTTGATCCTACCTACCCCCCCCCCCCCCCCACCCGAACCCAAGCCGTGCCACCACCAATTCGATGGACCCCGCGCCGTTGACCCAGCGCCACCGAAAGAGGGCACACCAGCGTGCCACCACAGCAAATTTCGGTACCGGCGCACAGGTATACCACCGAATCGTGTGGAAGGGACGGCTGAAAAATATTATAGTCTTGCTTGAACACATGCTTCATCAAACATCACCACCACCACTGTAGGTATGTTCGGCGAGCGGGAATCTCGCTTGAGTGCTTACGCCAACACGGCTACGATGTCAAGACTTTGAATAACCTATAGTACGTATGCGTTGTGCAGTTTTGGCTTCATTCAATTATAACTGCGTCTAAACACGCAGCCATGTAACCAATAAGCATGCACATGCAGCCGTGCACAAATAGAACGTTAGCCGCCTTAGCGACTGGACGTACAAGTGCAGAAATCCTCCAAGAACAAGTATAGTTAACTCAAAGAGAAACGATAGATGTTGCGTATTACTATTTTGGTCCGTCTTGAATTACCACATAAATAACACTCTGTAATGTTCCTTGATAACTCTCTTTCAGAGAGTCGCACCTCCTCCGCGACTCTCTGAAGAGCGTAAAGCATCAGGACTCTCCAAAAATAGTGAAAATAGTTTTTTTTTCTCAAGACTCTATTTAATTTAATTTTTGCACAGCTAGGCACACGAGACATTAAAAAAAAAAAAAAACACCCACTCTCCAATACCAAGAGCAGACGTTCTGCAGAAGTGATTTTGTAGGAACTTTTTTTTCAGAAACTTGTAACTTTTAGTTCGTGTAGTTTGAAGACACACACAAAAAAAGAAAAAGAAGTTGATAAGACGGATGTGTTTCGCGTTATGCGTGGCAAATATTGTAGTAGCTCAAGCGTTGCTGGTATTAGAACTTGGATAGTGTGCACGCTTAGTTTTTTTCTTCTTTTTTTGACAGACAGAGCAGCAAGAAGCGTTTCGTAATTAAACGTTAGCAATAAACAGCGGCCTGCGAGAATTACTGGTAGGTGGGTGGAACGTGTGGTATAGTCTTGCCCTTTCTTACACATCCTGCAGAGTTATGTCTTGCGGAAGGAGATAAGAACACTAGAAACTCTAGATTGCTGCCACAATTCGCTTACGTACGAAATATGAACTACTTAATGCGCACGCGACACACCAGCAGAGATAAATCTTAATTTCGATGCAATGTGTGGCCATCCGGTAATAACCAGTTAGCATGTCGGCATCTCTTGCTCAAGAAAAGAAAGCTTATTGCACAGAGTTCTTGGAAAAGTATGAATGCTTCGATAATGTTGTGTGGCTGTATTCATTCATATGTATAATTTGAAATCATTTTATCCACAATATTGAATGTGTCGCAGAATGTTTAGGAGAGCTTGAATGCTTCAATGATGTAGTGTGGCTGTATTCAACCATATGCATAAATTGAAATCACTTTATCTGCAATATTCAAAGTGTCGCAGACTTCTTAGGAGAGTTTGAATGCTTCATTAATGTAGCGTGGCTGTATTCATTGATATATATATATAAATTGAAATCACTTTATCCGCAATATTGAATGTGTCGCAGACTGTCACTGAAATGAAAACCTGGTGCACCTAAGAAGTCTGCGTTATTTAGTCCAAAGACATGGAAACATTAACAGATTTTCACTCATAAAGCTTCATATTGGCTGTTCAAAGTAGTGTAGGAATTGCCTCTGGGGCTGCAAAATAGTGCAAGGGTAATTTTGGATCTTTTCAGATCGCATGCAACCATATCCGAGGGCAATTTGACTGCTTTTGTTTAAGAGGAAAAGCAAATATGGACTACAACCGGTTAAGTAACGCCTAAGAGTATACTTAACTAGCTGGCGACGTTGAAAATCTTATATAAATGAAGTATTTTGATCACTTAGGTACATGCTCCAAAAGTGCGGCCCGTTCTTCACCTGGCAGCTGCTCATCATGTGGATGGCGGTGCTGGGAACCGTGGTTTTCGTCTGCAGCTTCGGAGCCTTTAGACATTGTGAGAACAGCCCACGTTTTTTACGCGTGCGCTACGCTAAAATACTCCCTGAATACCGCAAAATAGCATGAAATACACCTCGAATGCCGTGTACTTCGAGCGCAACGACCTTTCACACACATGTTTGTCGCTTTTTGAAACAACCGCATGACTTTATTCGGAATGCCCTATTCGATGGGAATTAAGGTATAGTATAGCTCATATGCGACAATCTTGATAACGTGAAGTCAGCTTCAACGTGCATGGCATAAAATAGGAAGTCATAAACTTAGTAGGTCGAGTGTGCCCGACTGAATCGAGCACTTTTTATTGGCTTCTTATGATAGGAAGTGCCTATAATGTAACCATGAATAAGGGTTATAGCTGCTCTAGAAAAAAAAAAGTGCACTAAAAATGCAGTTCGCGATACTTAAAAAAACTGTCACACGCGGAATAAATGAGTTTCGGTTCCAGAGTATGTATATATATTAAGCGACTACATTATCACGACTACCCGCATGAAGACATCTGCATGAAGACTATCCTAAGAAGGCACAAGCGTCTTTTACCGGTGCCACTGCTTCACAATCACCACTCGCAGTAGTGTGTGACGTATGCAGCATCAGCTTTTTTTTTTTTTTTCATCCACGTCACAGTTGGTGTTGCTTATGGATTTTTTTTTATTTCATTCAGCAATCTTCCGTTCTGAAATAGTGACACCCACGACAAATGCGACCACTCATACAAGTATTTCCTATCGTGCCGGCCAAATATACTGTCGATGGGCAAAGAAACGTCCAATGGGTTGACAGGGTCAGCTGCTACCAGTTTGCGATATTCTTGACACTCGAGATCGGAAAAGACTATACGATTCTCACGTGTCCCGTGAAAGGTTCCATTGCATTTATAAAAGCTGACAGTGTACGTCAGCGCTTACCGAATGTCAGCATTAATGGGCAGCCTTTTTTTCACTGCGAAATTCGGAGAGCAATCGAAACGGTTGACCTAATTCACACCCACTTTAATCTCTCATCTCCATCAAGACGGCACATTTCGTATGCATTTTCTGGATAGCCGAGAACACTCTCTGCCAGCTGTCTCGTTCATTTGAGTTTGTATCAACTGGAAACAAGCTTAGAGCCTTACGTCTAATCCGCAGAACTCTCACGAAATTGGCTTTCTCTTATTCGAAACTATCCTTATGACATTACTAAATTAAGACGATTTCGTCTTTAAGACAACAAAAAGTAGTATACGTTTCAGAGAGGCTGCTTGCTGGAAAAACTGGGGAAGGCACAAACTAGAATTTTGTGCCACTGAGTGAGAATGACCCCCAACTTGATACCATTTCTCAACTGAAGCTGCACTTATTATTCCTCGAAATGCAAGTAGAAAAACAACTCATGTCTCAGCTTTACGTGCTTAACTATAAGCTAGTGTAAATCACAAGTACGTTGGCTGCTAATTAAGAGTTATCTTGCGTTGGTTTATGCCTCCTCAACTCATAAATTTGCACGTAAGTAATGATATTGGTCTGGCGCTATCTCCTTCGAAAAGTGTCATTAAAAAATTCAAGAGCAAATCAAGTAATATGAACATTACGAGTGCTTATAGCGTACCAAGAAAAACAAAATTACCGGTTACCTGATTTTTAAAGCTAGCTTTTCGGTTCTCAGTTAGTTTTTTCGACGAGATATGTACTGGAAGTGTGAAATGAAAAAAAAAGACAAGAAGAGATAAAAACACACGGAATAAAAACATATTACAGTCCTCACACGTGACATTATGTAATAGAACTGATATGTTTTTTTGGAAATGAAAACAACCTGCCGGAAGCCAGTTTCGTAAAGAGGACAAATATTTCAGCACGCTGGAAAAATATTCAGAGGAATTTCTTTCACTAAAATTTTATGTTTTTTTTTACCAAATCAAACAACGCCTGCGCTATGGTTATATTCAATATTGGAAGAGAGATGAGTTTATATTCTAGCTTTTTATTCGTAACATGGTCTCTTGAAATTGACTTGCAAAGCGTGTATGCCTAAAAACAATCTTATTTCCGTTATACGAGCATACAAAGAGAGATGCCATAATCCTCATCACATATTCGTACATAATTCATCACCGGATGCTACATAGCGTGTTACCCCGAGGCAATAGAAATATGTCCAAAGATTTATTTTGTCATTTTCTTTCCTGTCACATATGCTAACAATGTGGTCGATAAAGCTTGCTGGAGGTGATGCAAGCTTTCAGAGTAATTTCATCTTTCTGCATTGGATTAGACTCGACGTTAACTTAGCCAAATATATGTTTACTAGCTAGTACATTTACAATTATCGTTACTTATTTAAAAAGTAATCACGGAGAGTTTTTCAAAGTACGCGTGGGTGCAGCATTATCTGCTGATACTATGTATTGGCCACAGAACACAACACTTGTCCAATATCCGTTCAACAGTAGAGCCATGACTTTCCAACATTTTCAACATTTCAACTGTCAGGCAGCGCAAGCGAACATTGATAAGCACTGGTTTATCCCGTCAAAGGTTCCACCACTACTCCCATTAAATTCGTAAATGCTTCATAACGAAACATTTATTTTCTTCATAAATTGGTAGTGTTGTCCATATTTCGTCTCAGTTATAATATTATATAGCACCGTGCATGTCTTGATTTGCTTCACCAGTTAATTTTTTCAATTCAAATTATAGCCCTGATAATGGTTCGGCGAACCTAATAGCGGCTTCTAAAACCCCAGTTTATTCCTCATAAAATACTTCGCAGTAAACATGGGAAGGTGCACTCGGGCATATAGCTAAGAAAATTACGATACAGGTTGAGCTGTGTGTGACAGCTGTTGTCTTAGAAAGCTCTCCCCACATTTTTCGGGCCGTTCATATTTTTTTCTCGCTTTTTGCGAATTCATGCACACAAGCGTAAAAGCGCAGCGGCCCACTCAGTCTCAAGATTAACCATCGCGGTCTTCATTTCCTGTGAAGCAAAATTACGTGGGCGCAATTTCTTTTCGTAATTCATCGTCCTCCTTACCGAATCCGGCTTAACGGACTTCGCTAACCGAACTTTATAAAATGCAGCTGCACATTTACCAGCGTAAACCAAGCTTCATTAGTGCAATCGTCCAGCGTGCAGTACAACAGCTGCATTAGTAGCAGTCAATGTTGCCACAACGCTTAAGCAGCTTTATGAATATTGCGGCAGCGTTGTGACAACATTTGTTGCTTAAAGGGAGCTGGCAAAATGCTCGGACTGGGCTTGGTTATTGTGAAAATTGAGGCTAGCCCGCCGCCATTGCGCGGACTTTATCGCCTATTTCTGCCGTTCTCATGCCCTAACATGACTCCCCCATTCTCCACGGCCCGTCTGCACTGGGATAGCGTGAGTGACATAATCATGTTATCTCTTTTCACCCGGTAGCGGATGTCGACTGTGGCGCCGTGCGCGGAGTCTCCCGAGACGTTTGGCGCGCGCGCGACGGGAGTCAGAAACTCCGGACAACCAATAATGAGCATGCGTTTCTTTCCCGTCCGTCGACTCCCTTTGTTTGGAGCTCGCTCGGACTCGTCAATGGTGCCTTGCCTCCGCGGCGAATGCTTACCTTTGAAAGTTGAAAGTTGAAATTTATTTCACCACAACGATACACCGTGATTTACACAAACAAGAAACAATTGTGGCATGGAAAGTAGGAAAAAAGCTGCGCTATAGCAGCTTGACTAGCCCCACCTCCCATTTGTACAAGGCAACAAAAACAATGGCACACCAAACTCCATACAGTGCTCACGTATGATTGAAAGAAAAAAAAAGAAAATAACATTCTAGTGGTTGTTTATGAAGTACAGAATAGATGCACACTTGGGTGTTTACAAACAAACAATTATTGGGAAAAAAGGCAACCAAAATAAGACGCTATAACAGAAGGGGTACACTTAAAATTTTATGCATTTACAAGTACTGGGTGTAATTTTAATTCGTTGCCCCTTCCGAACGCTAGGTCGAAGAGTGGTGCGTTGTGTTTGCGCGTGGTCGTACTACCTCCCGAATCCAACACGAGCGGAGTTTGCCTTCGCTCGAGCGATTGGGCCCAGTTTGCCCTGATCGTGAGAGCACGCTGCTTAGTCGCGAGGGCCCGTTTTCCTCAGCTGCGTGTCACCGAGCACCCTTTTGCCCACGGAGATGAGCTCGCGGCACCCTTTGTGTTGTACTTTTCGCCAGTGACGGGGATAAGCGTCGTTTGCTTTCCCACCGCCTTTTGCAACAGGCGATATACTGCAGTTGTGGTGTTGTGACTTGTTGCAGAGCAGTACTCTGTACTTGCTGCACTGCGCTCGGCGCCTTGGCTGAATGACCGCGCATGTGCAGCGGCGTTAGTCACGTGACGCGACGGTGAAAGTGACCTTATTGCTCTCTAAGACCGAACTCACGCTAGTGGCCGTACTTCTTCGGGATAAGTGTACACTACGTTATATACCGACGGTAACTCTGTGAGCCTCGTACGTTTCACAACGCTGCACGGTATTATAGCGAGCTGAGTAGTGGGCAAGTATATAAGATGGCACTTGAGCGCCTTGAAGTGCGAGTGCCTCTCCCTGATCATCTTCCTTCGCACTAATGGTTGGTGTGTGTACATTAATCTAAACTTCTTCATCGCATGCAGATGTAATTTACGGCGCGGCTGCTTGGAGCTTGCCAGCGGTGGCCCAAGTCTACCAAGATTGTGTGAAACCGGATCGAGGCAGGCGTCGGTGTTGTGTCTCACATCTTCCTTTGTGTAGCAGAGGCTGGCATACATTCGTGGTGAGAGTGGCGCGTTTTACAGCTGCTCGGGTGTGTGATTGATGGTGCTTCTGTCTGGTGTTTGCACATAAGTACTCGTTCCCGCAACCGTACCAACTTTCTTTTTTTCTTGTTCTTCTTTCCTCTTTTGTCTTGCAGATTTAGGGGAGCGGGCGCTTGAAGGTGAGTGCCACAATGTGTGGTCTTCGCGCTTCAAAGCACGCCCACTTGTCTGCAGCCTGTTACAGATGTCCGAGCTTTTGTTTGCTCGCTTTAAAAAATTGCAATGTTTACTACCACTCGTGCTCCTTTCACGACAACTTGACAGTACTTTGTCATATTCTGCCCAGTTCTAGCATAACCTGAAACTCAAAAGCTGCATTTCCCGTTAATTTTTATTTCGTTTGTTTTGTTGTTGCTATCATTTTTTGTCTCACTACTCCGTTTCTCTGCTTCAGTTATAGAGAGTGTTACAGCACCTTTGGACTTGTCTTAACTTAAACACCAAGCTCTGTACACTACCTGCGATGCGGTGTTCCTTTCATTATTTTTTAAGCGCCATTACTACGTATCACTTGCAGGACCTGACAAGGCAAAGGAAAGATCCCTGAAAAATATACGTGCAGCGAGGAACAACCGACCACGTTAGTATAACTAGTTAGGCTATCGATTCATTCTCGCACTGTTGTTGTGCCTTCGAGTTGCTGATTTTAACAAAACTATGCTTAGCGCAGGCGAAACCCTAAACGCCTTATAATTTACGTTTAAAGATAGAAAATCTGTCTACGAGGCAGCCAGTAGAGTGGTTTCAATGTCTTTCACTCGGCAGGCAGTTAGTTTTTAACGCACTAGACATGCGAATATTATATTTGGAACTATGACTTCTTTTTTTTGCAAAAATTAACTGCTAAGTTTTAAAATTATAGGAGCCACAAGCCTGGATATTCTCTTTCCACCACGGTTACATCTCGCATTTCTGCCGGTTTACCCGTTGCATCTGTTCGCGCAGATACAATACGTAAATATTGGTGCTGTTCTTGCCTGAAATATTTTTCTGATCATCCCGTAGTTGAGATCCACCGCTAGGGGGCTGTATAGACCAGACGCGTCTCGCATGGGCTCCTGCTTTTCGTGCTTTTTAACCCGAAACAAGGCCAGTGACGAACCCAAGAGTTTAACAGCCTCAGCCGCCAAGACACGAGGAATCGGCGGACACCAGCTTCTTTTGGGTGAGTGCATCCTGTCTCAAGATATAAGACTTAATTCCCGACAAGCGCGCGTCCAGTTTATTAAGCCTAACGCCAAGTTCGTTCCTGGGCAAAGCCGCGCGGCGCGTGCACAACGCGCTCAGGCGTTCCTCACGGCACGGCACGAGCGCTCGCGTTCACCGTGGCGAAAAGCTTAGAATGAGCAGAGACGCAGCCGCAGCAAGCGAAATGCAAAGAAACCAGCAAGACGAAGAAAATACAATGCAAACTGACCAAGTGGACGCAAACAAAACAACAGAAAATTTGTGGACCTATGACGCTGGCAGTGGCATAAAAATTGCAACGGAAAGCGCTTGGATCACTAGAAATAAGAGACAAGAAGGCTGTCGCCAATCCAAGGTCACCGGCCAACCAACCCACAGAGCAGCCACCTATCAATGAGCAGACGCTAAAGTCATCACCGACGCAGCAACAACGCAGGCCCAAGATGCCACCTCTGCCGCTCGATGACTTCAAGATCGTCTACCGCCCGCAAGCAGGTCTTGACCTCGCCAAATGGAACACCGTCGCTGTCACGCATGCCATCGGCAGAGTGAGTGGACTATCACAGCAAGACTTTAACGACAAGGTACGCGTACAAGTCCAGAGAATGGAAAACCTAATCATCGCAAGCACCGCCGCCAAAGAAGACGCCAAGAAGCTGGTAAGCATCCAAAAAATACAGCCTGGAGGAAATTTTTACACTGTGAACGGCAACATCAGAACACCGGACGATGTCTCCAGAGGCGTCATCAGCGGCTTGATACCCGGTACGAGCACCGCA
Source organism: Rhipicephalus microplus (assembly GCF_043290135.1). Lineage (NCBI taxonomy): Eukaryota > Metazoa > Arthropoda > Arachnida > Ixodida > Ixodidae > Rhipicephalus > Rhipicephalus microplus. The sequence continues at coordinate 276,579,184 of NC_134701.1, read as the reverse complement.
GAACTCATGGCTGGAATTCGCGCACCGGCAAGATACACAGTTCTTCATGCCCGAATGCTAGGTCAATCGACCGCGGCAGTCGTCTTCTTTGAAGGACCGCACGTTCCCTACTTCATAATTTTCCAGAGCGTAGACTTCCGCTGCAGACCATATCGTAAGTCAGTGCAGTATTGCCGAGCTTGTGGCAATACGGGTCACCGCCAGGACGTCTGTCCGAAACCTATGCCGGATTTCTGCTATAAATGTGGCAAGGCCGGACAAACGCAGGGACATGAATGCGCACCCATCTGCAAGATCTGCGGGGAAGGACACGAAACAGCAAGTAAAAAATGCAAAAGGAGACTAAAGCCAAGTCTACCACCCTTCAACGTAAGACAACAGCGCCTCAACAGGCTTCAAGAAATGAACAACAACTGGAACGCCAGCGGAGAAGAGTTCCCTGAGGTTAGCATATCGGCCGCTACCTCTAACAGTAACAATGAGGGCCGCGTCTCCACGCGCAGCAGTTCCAAGTCAAAATTTCGTTCGAGTTCGCGCTCCCACTCTCGCAAGCGTTCCGTCTCTGCGCGCAGTAGATCCAAATCAATACTGCGTTCCAGTTCGCGCTCCCGCTCTCGCACGCGCTCGCGTTCCGTTAAACGTGCGAGCTACGCTGCCATGGCAAGTGGATCTAATGACCGCAGCAGCTTAACCTCCTCGAAGTCGGACACCTCATCCATACAGGGTCTCGAAGATAGACTGAAAAACCAGCAAGAAAAGCTCCAGAATCAGCACAGCCACTGCAAAGCCAACAAAGTCTCATAAATAAGCTGCTTCAGAGTCCAAAACGACAACAAGAGCTCATTGACAAACTACTTGAAAAGTGCACGCATCAGCAAGGACATTCGGACAATGCAGAACAACAGTATCAAGAACAAGCAAACTCAAGCACAGAGCCGGTAACGACGCTGACCAAGGTAGGCGTCCAAGCTCTAGTGAACGCAAGGTGCACGATATTCGAAGAATCTTTCATGAATAACATGCACGCCACGATGGAAAAGATTGTCCAGTCTGCAACAGAAAAAAACAGCCTCAGTGTTTGAACACAAGATCACTACGCTTAATGCCAAAATTGATGGGATTGCTGCGCAAGTCAACAATTTCATCGCACACTTGAAGAAAACTTACGTAACCATGGCACAGTTCGACAGCTTGAACAACCCACGCCAAATGACTCGGAAGAAGGCGCGAGCGAACAGTCACAATGCCTGTCGCTCAGTCTCGCCGAGTCGCGATGGCAGGCGTGACATCGAATTGATTGAAGATGGCAGTCCCTAATTATAAGTATAAGAACCAGCATTCAACTATACGCATATGGCAATGGAACTGTCGGTCATACCGCCCTCGACACGCAAGCCTACAAGAATTCATCAAGCTTAACCAACCAGACATCATTGCACTTCAGGAAACCAACACGCAGAACGTACGACTGCAAGGCTACACGACCTGCGCACAAGGATTGATCGGGAGCTGCACGACAAGGATTGATCGGGAGCTGCCACCATACCGAGACTCCAACGGACACTATCACAACTCACGCACCTCGTCAAGAGGATCGCGAATCAACGAAACGGACTCAAAGAGCACGACACGCTACGTATAATGCAAGCTCTGTTCACCAGCCGCATTACGTACGGCACGCCGTACCTAAATTTGAAAACCGCTGAAATTGAAAAACTTAATATCATGATAAGAAAGGCCACTTAAGTAGCCCTGGGACTTCCGCCAATGGCCTCTACCACACGTCTCCTAAAGATGGGCGTCCACAACACGTGGCAAGAGCTCACTGAAGCGCATAGGAATAGTCAGCTGGAGAGGCTCAAGCTGACGCCTACGGGGAGGTCGGTGCTCCGGTACCTCAACTACAGCGACACGTTCATCGCCGATGCAGACTGGAAAAAGCGCATCCCGCTGTACATTAGAGAGTCGCTGTCCATCGCACCTATTCCACGCAACATGCATCCTACTTTCCACAAAAGTAGACGCGAGGCTAGAGCTAAAACTATTCGACGAAAGTTCAAGCAAGACCCGGACGCCCGCTACACTAACGCAGCCAAGTATCCGCATAGAAACGCGTACGCTGTCAGCGTCGTCGATTCTCAAGGCCGAGAATTAGCGTCAGCCACGGTCAACGCACTCAATTCAGACGCTGCAGAAGAATCGGCAATCGCCCTAGCAACCACAACATGTACAGACGCCGCGGTGATTTTCACCGACTCACAAGCCGCCTGCAGGAATTTTGCTAAGGGCCGTATCTCAGCCAATGCCATCAATATTTTGAAATGGCGAAGCACTCCACTCCCGTACACTTGTGTATTATGGGTGCCAGGACACGAGGGTCTGCAGGGAAATGAAGCGGCCCACGCCGCTGGCCGCGAGCACGTCAGCCGGGCTGCCCCCTGCCCACAGGACATTCGATCCGTCGTTGAAGAGACGGAAGTTGTTCAAAACACCTACTCGTCGTTACTCCAGCATTACAGGCTGGAGCGACAAGTATACCCTCCACCACACCCAAAACTTACAAAAGAGGAAAGCGTAATACTGAGACGCCTGCAAAGCAGCACATACACACATGGGGCCCTAACGCACCGTCTCTACCCAACAAGATATAGCTCTATGTGTCCGCTTTGCAACGTACCGGACACCCTGGCGCACTTGCTTCTTGCATGCCAGTGTATTACCAGACGTTTTCTGCAACAACACACGACTGATAACGAAGCAGGACGGACGAACGAAGACCTAACCGAAACGTGGGAGGCGAAGCTCGCCCTCGAGGACCTGGAAGAGCAACAACAACTCGTCGCCAGGGCCAAGAGGGCAGTAGAAGCCAGAGGGTTCCTGGACTAAGGAGCCCTCCCACCTCAGGGTGACATCGGGCATTGCTCGGAACACTGTTTCGAAATAAACGTTTACTTCTCTCTTCTCTCCCGTAGTTGGGTAAAGTTAGAAAGTCCAGTTGACATAACACATAAAAAAAGTTTCCGATCCTGACGTGGAGAGTGCGCTGTGAGTGAAACCGTTCTATCGAATAATCCTGCACATGGTTCAGTATATCATTGTTATTGAATTCATCCTATTCTGCAGCACACAGAAGCGATTGAAATCAACAGTTTCACCACTACCGGATTGCTGCTGCAGGGTATCGAGTCTAAGACATTACGCTCAACACAAGAGTGTTATCTGTGCAAAGTAACAGAAAAATTTGTGAAAACTAAGTTTTAGAAAGGAATGAAAAAAATCATAACTATTGTATAAGTGATGTAAACCTGTCTTCTCGCCGTAGGGGTTTGATACCTGAGAATACAGATTTGATTATTATTGAGCAGAGCAATAAGGTAGAATAGTTCGTGCTCATTCATCTCTGAGGAAACGCAGGCACTACTTAATGTCATGCTTGCTGTACTTCTTCTTCTGTTTTTTTTTTACATCATGCTGTGTCTCAGTTCATAAAGTCACTTATTTCGCCTTTTTCTTATCAATATATTTATCAATTCATCGTCCAGTGTCTAATCAACCTTACTTAAATAAGCCTTCTTGTATTCTGCCTTCGATCCAAATCTTTATCTTACGTGTAAATCAGACGAAGTTAACAAATGTAACGAACTTATGTTTGTGTGTATATATACTGTCTTGTTTCATTTTCGTGACAACGTATACCCAGAAGTACCGGTAGCTGGCCGATGTGCTCCTTATATATTAAGCTCGAAGCTTAATAGGGAAAAATACGAGAACTCGTGCAAATTACATGATTCCTAAAGAAACTCTTGAAGGCCAATTTGACACCCGTAACTCAAACTTATCGTTTTTCTTTGGCCAGTCGACCCTGCCTTACGCCGCTGCTAATTAGTACGCGGACTAATGAGAACATCAATTAGGCAAAACGGAGAGTTCACGCGAGATGCATGCATCAATAATTACGAAGCGGCGTACTTCGTGCAGGACACCAGAGAACACTGCCCTTAACGTACTGTTGGCAGAAAAAGCGGTGGACTTCGTGCTTAACCAGGCGAAACCTCTTCAATATATTTAAAAGTCACTATATTTAGTGATGAATCGAAGGTACGTCGTTTCTAAGACTGGGCACTCACCGAGCCGTGGGTTGATAGCATGGCAGATTAGAAAAGGTTAACACCAGAACTGAACAAGAAGAGAAATCTAGGCTAGCTGGTAATAGTTCATTTTCGATAACTCACAGCGCAAGAAGGACGCAGACGAAGTTGCCTTGTACTTCGTCTGCGTCCCTCTTGCGCTGTGAGTTATCAAAAATAAACACCAGAACAACTGTGAGACAACAGAAGGCGTTGGCGGGCTAGTAAGCGGTTGTCTGTAGGAACTTTTAAAGTAAATAATCTACACCATTGTCAAAATAACCTTTACCACTACTAAGGTTTGTTTTTGAAGACTACAGTAACCAGGGACGATTTCGACATCGGGTACATCCACCTACAAGCGATCTAAGCGGGCCACAACCAGTTTTATTTCGAGTTATAATCTATCCAAAACCTCGACACATTCCCCTGCGTTAAGCCTTCTTATATTTTGCCTTAACTCAGCGGCATTCAAGCTTTACTCTCTACTAACAAGCACCACGACGGGAAAGCTCACTCACCTTGGCTCAAAACGAATGCACATTGCACGCTGTCCACGTCCTGCGAAAGACGCTCCATCGGAAGCACATGCATGGCCCAGAGGTCTCTTTCTTATCCTTTCGTGTCTCATGAAAAGGCGCGTATCTACGCTTAGTTTGTTAGCTCTTGTAAATAATACGTCTGATTTTGCGAGTGAGAAGCTTCACGAGAGTTCTTCGCCATAGCCATATATATATATATATATATATATATATATATATATATATATATATATATATATATATATATATATATATATATATATATATATATGTGTGTGTGTGTGTGTGTGTGTGTGTGTGTGTGTGTGTGTGTGTGTGTGAGTGTGTGTGTGTGTGTGTGTGTGTACAGTTCTCGGAATGCGTGCAAGCTTATCTGTCAATGATATTTGTGAGGTCACATGATCGGTCAGTTGGTTCGTACTTGAAAGAAATGACGGCCGCACACAAGCTAAAGAGGGATATGGGAAACAAGGACGAACACTCACCCGTGTCTTCGGCGTCTTTGTGTTGTTTTTGCGTAACCTTCATTTCACCCAGGCCACTTTACAAAAGTGTAGAGTAAGAAGTAATTCATTCTACAATAACGTCTATCAGTGTGAAGTAATTTATTTCAAAAAGGTGGGACCCCTAGGCATGCGTTATCTGCCTACTTTTTTCAATTTTTCTTTTCTAGAAAATAGTTTTCGTAAGCTCTGACTTCAGAAAGCCTCACTCCTCCTTCAATAAGCGAGAAAAGGAGCTTTATGGTTTAAGCTTTCATGCTAAACCGGATGTGACGTGACGTAGATCACAATCTTGCAAGCTTTCGCATCGCCATGCAACTTTTCAGCCGTCTACCTGAACGCCAGCTGCAGCTTCCGCAACCCATGCCGGGGGGTTGGCTTCTTTTGCGTCGGTGGCCGGTGCGTCTGCGGACCAGACTACGAAGTGCAGGGCGAACTGTGCGGCCTCAAAAGAAACGCCGTCACCGACGATCCTGTCGTAACCATCCCAGATGTGAGCGTGCCGCTGACATCTACCCGCGGCGCACGAAGTGCCAGCAACTCCGGCCGCCCTGACCCACGAAAAGGCATTCATGAGTAAGAGCAATAGTAACTTATTTTTTTATGTGAACATGTAGATGGAGCTCGAGTCCTGTTGCTCTATTGAATTTTTAAATCACATTGGCACTGTTTGAAGAAGTGTCCGAGGGACCGACAAAATGGCACAGACGGACGGACGGACGGACGGACCGACAGACAGACAGACAGACAGACAGACAGACAGACAGACAGACAGACAGACAGACAGACAGAGAGACAGATAGATAGATAGATAGATAGATAGATAGATAGATAAATAGATAAATAGATAGATAGATAGATAGATACATAGATAGATAGATAGATAGATAGATAGATAGATAGATAGATAGATAGATAGATAGATAGATAGATAGATAGATAGATAGATAGATAGATAGATAGTGGCATAAATGTCCTTCTGAAACGCTGCAAGTAGATCGTTCTATATATTCAACTGGCTCAGTTTTACGCTACAATGTGTAGGTGGTACACCTTTTCGCTTTTGCATTTGTTCTGGCACACGAATCGACTATTTAGGATCACGGCGCTTTTTTTAATGCCCTTAGCAGTGTACGGCTAGTTCCTCGGAATATCAGCCTGTATGCGCGTCACAAAAATTTGTCACAAGGTGAGCGCTTACCGAAGATTGTGAAGTTTGAAGTTAAACTAGATACGACGTTTTAATGAACAAGGTTATTACGACTGCCGCTTAGAAAAGTCTATTTCTGTAACTCAAGACCACGCTAACCACGTGTGCCCTTGATCGCCGAAACCATATGGTGACCATGGCCAGGTGACAATACAATCGCAAGTGAATTACGCCAGCGCACTATGTAGCTGGTCAGTGGAGCGTGAAAAAAACCTTCCATGAAAAAGGTAAAGCGAAACGGATGGACGGGGGTGCTATTACACCTGCTCGTAAACCTTCCGTTAACGACTGAGAAAGGCAACCAGAGACGGGGAACGCAGACGAAAACGACCAGCACCACTCCTGAAACATAAGCCTGCAGAGATGTGCCAGCAAGATTTGGAGTGTCAGGTCAAGCGACGTGGTAAAATAGATTATTCAATAGGAAACTGAACGTTGGTCACAAAAAAAAAGAGATGTATAGAAGTATACGTGAATTACGTGAAAAATGAGAGTTGTGGCCTAGGGATTATAAACATCGTATGTCTGCACAAATGACTCTCGCTTACAAACCAACATCAATACTCTTACGTACAAACGAACAGCGACAGCACTAAATATTTATGCACTAAACACATCGTGAATTGGCTAAGACAGACTCGGAGCGTCCCGTTTATCGCCCCATTGTTCCCGATGACAGCCGCCATAGTACGACGATGAGACATTAAAAACGACACGCGCACACGCTACGTCATAGGCTGTCCATGGCACGCAGGAGATGGGTGCCTAGACATGCTTAGACTACGGACTCATTTGTCTCACCATGAAAAATTGGATAGGTTAAGGCGATTGTATATTACGTCTTCCTATTTCTATTTCTCCTGATTGCTGGGCTTCACTCTATGTCAAGTGAGATAATTATTAGCGCAGGGTGACTACGCTAGAACATGTGAGTCAGTTTACTAATGATCATGTATTGCAGCGCGATAACGTGCTGATGCAGCCCAAAGTAATTTTATTGTTTTCATTCCTGTCTTTTTATACGCGCAGACGTACGCGCGATATACGAGCAGGCGTTCGGAGGTTTCCTACTACTGCCGTATGTCATTTTGCAGACGCTTATGGGTGAAGCCAGCTTACGTTGTTACCATTGCTTCTTCGTGCCTTTATCAAATAAATGAACGGTGTCATGTAGACTCATACACATGATGGTGCCTTTACAGATTTATGCTGTAGATCTGTGTGCTTAAATTTGGGTACACGTTAAAATAACCCAGGTGGTCGAAATTTATGTCCCCCCACTACGGCATCTCTCATAATCATATGGTGGTTTTGGGACGTTAAACTCGCATATCAATCAATTACAGATCAACTGCGCAGTTTGTGAGCTTAATAAATTCAGATCGCCACACGCAAAACGGTGGAAGACTTTGTGAAAAAGCCCATGATTATTCGCCCATGCATCTAAATATTATCGTCTATCGCCTTCGTCAAATTCTCATCTGGATGTGGCATTTCGTTTAGCCGTATACATCTGCAAGGTTCTGACCGGGACGTTATATAACGCAAACGCACATGCGCTTTCCGTGTTCTTGCTACAAGAATTCAGCGTGATTTTGAATTCCGTGATGAACTCCACTTTAACATTGCTCAATAGAACGGCATCACCAGTGCTGCAGATACTGCGCTAAGCTGTGATGCCAGGACGCAAATGAAGAAACATGTACGTATTGCCGACCCAGATATCTTTTATGCACTTACTCTTAATAAGGAAAGCATGAACGTAAAACTCCAGCCCGGATAAATACCATGCGTCATGTTAGGTGCTTTTGCTGATGACATTTCCCAAACGACCAGAGTCCTGCATCAACATTTATCTTTTAATATACTGAAAGCTGACGTTTATTCCAATATCCTAAATTAAACAATGCATTCCATGTATTATGCTGTTCAAAAAATTTTTCCTTATTTTCAAGTAAGCTTGCACAAACGAGTCTTCAGCTGCTGTGACATTGCACCAGTGGGTTGTTTATTTCGAAGACGCGGAGAGTGCCGACAGTGTCTCTCTAAAAGACGTTCGCGCACGTCTACGACGCTAAGTTACCTTTATCTCACTATATTTCGAACATGTCAAATTGTAGGATCAATAGCGTGAGGGTGAGCCATGGTAGAACACTCTTTCCAGAGGCCACTCTTTCCTGAAGTCGTTGAAGTGAAGTGTGGGAGTTTTCCTATGCAAAATGACGTTCCTGAATATTTTGTGCACGGATCGGTCTGTAGTTCGTCAGCCTTTCACGTCTCACTTTTGTGTATTAGTAAAAATGGGTGCGTTTTTCAAACAATCTACAGATTACATGTTAAAAATTGTGGTTTTCAGAATATACTTTCACGCATAATGTGTAGACGCAAGCAAGCTTCCTAAATAAAAAGTTGTCGCAGCAAATACACGTGTTTTGGTAATAATTCATGGCATGATTACTGAGATTGGCTCACGTAGGTACACTTCGATGTACGTAACACAGTACATACATACATACATACATACATACATACATACATACATACATACATACATACATACATACATACATACATACATACATACATACATACATACATACATACATACATACATACATACATACATACATACATACATACATACATACATACATACATACATACATACATACATACATACATACATACATACATACATACATACATACATACATACATACATACATACATACATACATACATACATACATACATACATACATACATACATACATACATACATACATACATACAGGGCCCTTGTAGTTCCCTCCTGGATCTTGTATTTATTCCCCGTAATTTTGACCGATACTCTGTTACAATAGAACCAGGGATATCTGACCACCACTTACCACCACGCATACTAAGTGTATGCGTTACTTTACCCCTTCTCAAGTTAAGCTCCCAAGTTGGGTAGACAACATGGCGCTTCAAAGATTACTCACGAGCTAATGACAAATCTGTACTTGACCATCTAGAAATATGTCTTGCTAATTTTGATGGTGATGACGTTTGCAACCTATGGGACTGGTTCGAGGACATGTGCCATTACTGCCTTGATAACTTTATACCGAGCAAGCGCAAAAAAATTCACAAGTGTACACCCTGGATAACACGCAAAATTATTCACTTGAAACGCAAACTTAAAAGATTAAAGAAGAAGGCACAGTCTGACGTTATCAGTGAAATTAAAAATTCTTTGCAAAACACAGTGCGCTGCTCAAAGGACCACTACTTTCAAACCTTCCTACCAAACTTCATAAAAAATGATCCTGACAAGTTTTGGCATTACATTACTGACAAAAAGCAGCCTGTAAGGGGAATAAAAATCGATGGTGACCTCGTTTCTGACCCTGGAATCATTGCTAAATATTTTAATCATTATTTTAACAGTGTGTTTTCTCCTGCGCAAACGTATCCACTGTTAGTATCAGATCCTGGAATTTATGACGCTGACTTTGTATCTTACTCTGGTGTACTATTTATGCTGTTAAAATTGAAAACCAAGTCTTCATGTGGTGCAGAGCAGATTCCAAACGCCTTTTTACGCAGATATGCCGAAATACTTGCCAAGTTTCTTGTAGTAATATTTCGTACTTCTTTGTCCACTGGGAAGCTGCCGAGTGACTGGAGGATGGCTCTGATTGTTCCCCTTTTTAAAAAAGGTGACCGGTCCAGCTTTCAAAATTACCGTCCAATATCTTTAACGTCTCAATGCTGAAACATCATTGAATATATTATTTCCAAACAGATTTTTGAATTTCTAGACGAAAATGCCGTACTAACAAATTTTCAACATAGTTTTAGAAAAGGTTATTCCATGGCAACCCAATTCGTGACAATAATTCATTCGTTAGAAGCGTGTCTTGACAATAACGGCCAAATTGATGCTATATTTTTAGATTTCAAAAAAGCTTTCGACAAGGTACCACTCGATAAATTAATAGCAATACTTAAAAACATTCACATTCCGGATATTTTTGTTTCCTGGATCGCAGCCTACCTATCCAACCGCCAACAGCTTGTAAAAATTAACTAAGAAGAATCTCGATGTTTTCCTGTCACCTCTGGGGTTCCACAAGGTGGTGTTTTGGGACCATTGCTTTTTTTGTTGTATATTAACGATTGAATAACTGTTATTGACCCTACTGTTCAAATTCGATTGTTCGCTGACGACTGTGTTTTGTTTCGGAAGTCACATGTACTAATGATCAGAACGAACTCGAGAAAAACATTGAAAACGTGCGGGAGTGGTGTGTAGAATGGGGAATGGAATTAAAAATGTAAGAAAGTGTATATCTCTGTGTAACGAGAAAGAAAAACCCTAGTGAACACGTGTATAAATTAGAATCGTCTTCTCTCACACAGGTTGACAGTACCTCGGCGTTACGCTAACAAACAACTTATCATGGAACATGCACATAGATAATATTTGCTCGTCTGCCTTTCGGAAATTATGCTTCCTAAGATATAAGCTCAGAAATTCCCCTCCAAACGTAAAGCTTCTTAGTTATTTCACTTTCGTTAGGCCGAAGCTGGAGTATGCGAGTATCGTGTGGGACCCCCATACTAGACAAAACGTTAAAAAACTTGAAAGGATTCAGCGGAAGGCCATTCGGTTTGTTTATTCTAGGTTTTTGCGAACGGACTCCCCCACACACCTAATGCTAGCTAATGATATTCCTTCCCTTCAGGATCGTCGAAAGAAGTCCCGCCTTGATTTTCTGTCTCTTTTTTATATAATCGCAAACTTTCCCTTGATCCAACCCCTTTTCTTTCTCCATTAAACACAAGACCGACAAGACATCGCCAACCAAATGCACTAACTCCGTACTTCGCGAGAACGGACACGTTCAAGTTTTCATTTTTTCCACGCACCATTTCCGACTGGAACCAGACAATCGAACGTAGTACTTGCGATACTGAGTAACTGTGCACTGTTTTTTTTGCGTGTATTGTATTTCTCTTTGCATTACACCATGCCCTCCTGCTTGGACCGAAGTGTAATCCGCAGTATGTATTAAATACATACATACATACATACATACATACATACATACATGCATACATACATACATACATACATACATACATACATACATACATACATACATACATACATACATACATACATACATACATACATACATACATACATACATACATACATACATACATACATACATACATCTGAGTACGAGCAAGCACACACGGTCACACTTCTAGCGACGGTATTACGTTGCGCTTTAGTCACATCGATGAGGGCCGTTGCGACCAAAATACAAGCCAACTAGTACGCGGAATTTCGAAGTCAGCCGTCGTGGGTTCTTTTTATGCTCAACCACAGCGTCGTATTTTTTTCTGCACCACAAGCTAAACCCTAAGTGTAACAACGGTTTGCTTTAATTTTCAAAAAAGATTCTTACGCAAAGACCCGGAGGGTGTCGAGGAGCACGTTCAAGAGCTCCAACTTCCAAGCTTACCCCTGTCGCCTTCTGTTTCAAAATCGCCAATTCGTTCTTTTTTACATGCGTTTTTCCGAAGGACGTAGCACTTAGCGTTTGTGAGCCCTATTTGGAGTCCAAGAGAACGATTAACTTTTAATTGTTCTATATCGGTTTGCGCTTCGCTTCTATTTGTGCCCATCTCAACAAACGCTTTCCTGCTTGCTTTATTTTTTAATTTTTTTTGAGCTGCGTTTTTTCTCGACTGCTGCATGGCTGTATCATCTGCAAGTAAAACTGGTAAAACGTCTTTCCGCCAAAGCAGTGAAATATCAGGCAACGAGGGCTTAAGAGGCAATTTAAGCTCATTCGTAACTCCGATTTTTCTGTTGGATGCGCAAGGGCATTTTTCGAACTACCACTGGACCAACTTCACTTAAATATAAAAAAAAAACTCTGCTATACGAATTTAAATTAAAAAAAACAACTTGTACAGCACTTTGTATAAAGCCGCAGACGTACAATTAGTAAAGATGTTCTTTACGGCTGCTTTTTATTCGGTGCAAGAAAAATTAGATTCTAAGCTTTTGTTTATATTCATTGTTTGAACTTAGGAGAGTGTCGGTGTAGGCCAGTTGATGGTCCATGAAGTTTGCTTTTGCTGTTATGTTTGCGTGTAACGTATGTTTTTGAAGTTCATTTTTCGAATTACTTCTTCCTTGCCTGATATAGTCTTTTTTTTTTGTGGGCGTAGTTTGTTTAAGGTAATGATATTCTGCATGTGTTTCTTTCTCAAAACTTTTTACAGCCGATCTGCAACGCTTTTAGTTATGTCGTCATTTTTAGCGCGTGCAACGAAATAATTCGGCCGGTGCGCTCTCTCTTCAACCTCTTCGTCTGCGTCGATCTTCGAACATGTGCGCCCGCTACGCGATTTCGCACGGCGCCATTTTTTTTTTTTTTGCTGCGGTGGAACGTAATAATTTGGATGGGCAGAAAAACAAGCACGAAGACAGAGAGAGAGAAGGAGATACAAAGAAAACGAAAAGTCAGGTTGAGTCTGAAGTCGAACTCACGTACCCACGTTTCGAAGACGATCATCGCAACCACTTGACTCTCCAAGCACACTAGCAGATCAAAACCTTGGCTTTGCATAGTATAGTGTAGAAAGTGGATTAGAATTAGAAGAAAGCAGGATAAAAATGAAGAAGAGAAAGTAAAGCCTGGCATAGATAGAGAAAGATAATTGGAAAGAAAGAACGAAAAAGAGGAACATGGACACTGTAGAAAAAATCAATGAGAGAGGACGAAAGATACAGACAAGAAGGAAATGGCAAGGAAAGAAAGAAAAAATAATACATCCAGAGAAGAAAGAAGTAGAAACAGACAGTTGAAAGAGGCTTATCAGAATAGAGTGAAGAGAGGAAAGATAACAAAATGATTGTGAAAGATTTAGGACTATAAAGAGGCACAAAGAAGGCCACACAGCTTGGCACTTCCTTTAGGCTTGCGAGCGCTAGCTGCGTTTTTTCCTTGTTCACAAAGCACAACAATAAATTTCATGTGGATTATTCTTGTACGATACGGATTGCATATTTATCATAATTGTCACTTTGTATGTATGTAGTATGTATGTATGTATGTATGTATGTATGTATGTATGTATGTATGTATGTATGTATGTATGTATGTATGTATGTATGTATGTATGTATGTATGTATGTATGTATGTATGTATGTATGTATGTATGTATGTATGTATGTATGTATGTATGTATGTATGTATGTATGTATGTATGTATGTATGTATGTATGTATGTATGTATGTATGTATGTATGTATGTATGTATGTATGTATGTATGTATGTATGTATGCACGCATTAATGTATGTATATTTGTATGTATGCACGTATGTATATATGGGGCCACACGTAAGCCACGCTCAGTAGTAAACGCATGGTTATACTATTAATCCGCACTTGTACAATACGCTCACGAATATTTCAGTGATGCACTTTTCGTGCGATTTGATTACATTTGAAAGGCACATTTAGATTTTTTTTTTACATGAACATTGCTTGCTTATATTTCCTTTTTGTCTGACGCAGACGCCACTCCTTGGACAAAGAGTTGCTACACGCCCAGACAACTTCGTTCGAGGACGACGACGACTTTACCTTTGTCATCGCTACCTTCCAGTACGAAGACCGCGTCAACAAGCACGTCGCACCGATACGTAGTACTGCCGTGGCACGGGACGATGCCGTTCGTCACCCAGTTCGCAATCGCCCTACTAAAACGCGCACGCGCAAGAAATTCAAGATGAACTGAACTTGCGATTCGGCCTTGTGTATTCGATAGGCTTTTGCGAATCTTCTGGCACTCCGAATATTCGAACTAGTATTATTGTTCCTATTGATTTATAGGTGAATTTAAATCATTCGGAATTTTCAAGTATTCGAAATAAACGAATATGCGGACGGTATATCTTGTGCAACCCCCTGCAAAGGTGGTTTTTCTGCAGCAAAGCTAAAGTTGCTATGTTGTTAATGCATTCGACCAAGGAAAAACGGCACTCCCGCGATACCCCTCTTCAAGGATAAATGAACATATTTTCGCATAGATAATTTTGTTCAGCTTAAAAGTTGTTATACCTGCTTATATGCTTTTTGTTATTTACTGTTTAAGCTATCGAATTCTAATTTGTTCGACCAAATCACTATCACTTTGAAATCGATTCGAACCTGAAGTTAATTATTCGCACATATCTAGTATTTAATGATGTCATTATGGCATATTTACAAGAGGATGACAATGGGAATCTCTCAGACTTTCAAAAAAATTAAATTGGCAATAAAATGAACATGCGCGATAACAGCCTCTAGAAGTGATGCTTAATGCAGCCTAATGGGAGAATCCACTCACTTCGTAGCCATGCCCCGACTTTGGGAATGAATAATTATTAAAATCAAAGTGTTGGGGTGAGGAGCTTTCTAGTCAGGCACTGGAGTGCCGAAGGTTCCTGCAAGGGTTTTCCCAATTATTTAATTCATCAAAGGCAAGTACTAGCTCGACAGAACTACTTACCAGCGATCAATTTACCTACCTAAACGAAGCGGCTATTACGGTTGGTTTTCGTAATACAGTAAAGGTATGTTTTAGGGGTGAAGCTCTTTAAGGCATGGATCGGTTGTCACCTGCATGTATGCATGTATGTTGTAACCACCTCACAGCATATCCATGGAGTGAATGATGCTTAGTGGGGTGAAGCTTCGGAGGGTTTTGTCGGCAAACCGTGAATCATCCGCTGGCCGCGTCCGTACGTCATCTGTCTGTGTGTTTGACGTACAGACGGCCTGGCGCACGGACGGACGGACGGACGAATGGATGGACAGACGTATGCATCGACGAACGCAGGGACGGACACAGGGACGGATGCACGGGCGGACGGAAGGAAGAACGAGCGGACAGATGGACGCTTCGCCCCACTCATCGTCATTCACTCCGTAGATATGCTGTCATTTTTTTTCTTCATCAAAGCTACGTTCTTTATTGAAACATCTCGGATTTATCGCACGTAATTTGAACGCATTATAGACCCTTTTCGTAACTGTTAAGTTAGGTTTCCTCCTATACAGTTTTCCCATTTATTTGCAATTAGTGGCTTACTGCGAATGACGTGTTTAGCGCAGTTTACTTCTGTTACGGTGCGGAAAACATAGAGTGGACTCCGGTGATATAAACACGCATAATAGACAAGTCCCATACTGTGCAGCTAGGACTTCGTCTCCACATCAAGCACGACAGCTGCTGCCATTAGCTGGGCGAATGTACAGCGCAGGAAAGCGCAGTTGCAGATTTCGAAACGCATCTAGTGTAAAAGAATACCTGCAGCTTTTTCAGCTCTACTTGTGAAGACTCGCTTTGGGAGAGCGATTTCGAAGTTTCTGATAAGAGGACCGGAATGAAGTTCTACAATGCCCTAACAAGTGTAGCTATTCTTCAAACGTTAGCCTGACACGTGGCCTCCTCTCTCTGCATCTTCAGCATTACTATCAGCCTTACCTGGATTCACTTTCACACTAACGTCAACTCACAGGTGCTCCAAAACAGTGTCATTGGTACAGCATTTCAATATTTTTTGATAGAGAAGTGCCTTGACCCCCCCCTTTTCCCCTTTACCACCAACTATTCCAGCGGAGTCCTTGATGAATATATTGTACGTTATCTCTTCGAAGAAAAATGTCTTTAATTGTTTACAAGCAAGTAGAACTCGTATTCGAAGATACCGCCAAACGGCACCAAGAAGAGCACCGATTACGTCAGATGTTGGTGTTAAAGAGCATCGACACCATTAAAACTATTGCTTGGGCGAGTTGGTTCATGAATATTTAAACTGCTTTATCAGCGCAAAAAAGACGGGACATTTAGAAAAACACACACACACACACACACACACACACACACACACACACACACACACACACACACACACACACACACACACACACACACACGCACGCACGCACGCACGCACGCACACACACACACACACACACACACACACACACACACACACACACAGACAGACAGACAGACAGACAGACAGACAGACAGACAGACAGACAGACAGAGCGCTGCGCTGTGCGTGGGTCTTTCTAAATGTCCCGTCTTTTTTGCGCTGATAAATCAGTCTAAATTGACACCATTATTAAAGAAGCTTTTTCTACGATAACGGACTCATGAGTCCATTCACTCGTACTCGTTCAAACTCAAGCCTAGCGTTAAGCGTGAGTCAGAGCGAGTCCGGGCCAGTAATGTTTTGGTAAGGTTGAGCACGAGTGAATCGTGTTGGACAGAATTTTCGTAAGTTTGAGTCCGGGTGAGTCTATATAGCTGAGAAAAGTTTTCGTGAGCTTCAACCCGAGTGAGTCAAAAGTGCAAAATATAGTTGATGAGTGACTCTGAGAGAGCTCCACAAGTTTTGCCGACCCATGCACCCAGCTCTCGTTCAACATCGCAGCATCTCTATTTTGGCGGACCGTGTAATGACTGAAGTAAGGCGACATATACGGTGGCTGTAAAGCTAGCAAATATGAGGATAGATTTACAGAGAATGCTGTAACACGGTGTTGATGTTGCTTATTCTGTGGTATGGGAACTGTATTTTATTCACCTACTTTTGCGGAATTGTTGTTCGCCCTCACGGGTGACTGCGACTCTAGCGTTTGTCTTTCTGGAAATTGTGGGTTGTCAGCGCTGATTGCTCTTGCCGCATTACCGTTATGAATTTGTAACTTGACTGTAATACAGAAAAGCACAGATGGAACAGCTGCGCGATGTCATCACGTCTGTTTTTTTTTCATTGTTTTCCCCACAAAAAGTGTTTGGACTAACGCAAAAGAAGGTTTTTATCGTTTTATTTATGCTCGGCGTGTACGTGTTGATAACATCAGTCCGCCGATGAAAACACTGGAGCCAACACCCAAGGGGAAGGGAGGTGCGGACAGGTGACAAAACACAAAGCGCCGTGCGGCACTGATTAACTCGGTAATCTTGTCATCGGGCAGCATGAATGAACACACATATATATAAATCCTCCGAGGCGCAACAATCGAACGCACAGAGGAGAAAGAGGAGGTCGACCAGGACAGGGAATCTCCAAAACTTCGGTCGAGAGATTGCCGGCAGGTACGCACTTCGGGCCAACAATTTTCTTCCCTCTCCTGTTCGCCAGGTGGCTTTGCCGCCGGACTTCCACGCGCACCACGAAGCATCAGTGGCGCGGCAGAGGCGAATTCTTTATTTTCTTTTTTCTTTCGCACCTCGAGGACCACGCAGGCGAACAACGAAAAGAACCGGGGCGAAACCGAGCGGCGGCAGCGGCCGCGCAGCAATATCAAAATCGTGCACGAGGTGCGACGGTGGTGGTAGGGCGAAAAAAAAAAGAAGCGAAGCGCTGATTGGACGCTATGCGTGGTCACATGGTACTTCACGTGACCTCGGGAACCACGTGGCGCGCGCACCAGCGCGCGCGGGACCGACTCTCGAGTTAAACTCTTGCGCGCGGGTTAGAGCCTTTCGCGGAACCGAGCTGAGAGCTTGTACTCAGACGCGCGCCTCCGATGCTACCGTGTGGCTTTCACTGCTACAGCCCGCACCACTGATTGACAACCGGTCACGTTCTCCGATTCTTTTATCCACCTTAAACAAACAAGCAAAAAAAAAAAGAAGGTTGGAAGTGAAATTCGTCAACTTTCTTTTTAGCTCCTCGATATTTACGACCCTTCTGTTAGACGTTCGAACGAGGAGCAAAGAAGTTTGTAGTCATGGTGAGGTTGATGAAGATACCTGACGACTTTGACTTTTCCACTTCTGTGACGAGTGATGTGGTACCGAGTGCCGACCTGACAAGTGGAAGCACGGCTGCTGCATCGACGTCCACGCAGCTGTTGTGGGACGTGGACACTACAATTGTTCACTACCAACTGACCGAGGAAGAATGCGTCCGGCTAGAGAAGGATGAACACGATGAAGGTAGGCTTCTTCGTCAAACAACGCTTTACTTGTGTCACTTTTTTTACTAACATGTAAAGAGGACGTAGTATGAGACTGCTTTTGTTTTAGAGAGGCCTGAAATGCTCGTTCCTGAGCTGCATGTCAGCTTTCTTTTAATACTTTTCATTGTCACTTTGTTGTGACGGTCAAGAAAGCTAGATGAAACACTTTACAGTGAGTGAACATGTGCCCAATGAGCAATACAACAAATCAATGTCTTTCCATGTTTTAAATCTTCTTTCTACGCTAGCCGATTCTCGACAAATCCTCCCAAACTGGGTGCCGGCCAAAAATCAGGATGTACATCTGCATCTACACACAAAAATCTACTCTAAAGGTGCAACGAAAACGGCAAGCACAGATCTCGCTCGTTGGTAATCTGATCAGTGGCGGAACAGGCCTTCTTTAATGCACCAGTGATTGAACCTTGCAGCGTCGTCACAGATTCTCACGTAAGCTCTAGAATAAACTTGGTCCGTCGCGTCCTGCGAGTAATCTCTGAAACAATCGAGAAGTTTCCACACGCATTGCTGCGTGACCTTATGTTCGAAAACGCTATACAAAACATTTTTTTTTTATGATGCGCCACTTCACTTCAAAAAATTAGCCTGAAATTTGTAGTGCTTTTGTTGTTATCACTTTAACAAAAGTTTTATATCGTTGAGCTCTAAGCGATAAATAAAAAGGGAACACTGAGGGCATAAAAATAGCTTTGAAATGATGGGTGCTCTTATGAACTGATGGTGCGGATGAGAAAAAAAGCTATTTGTCCGCTGATTTATGGAAGTGATGGACGCGTAGCTAATGCATAAATTGTATTTCAATACATTTGCTATGTCAACGTATAGACATAACCACAGAACTTCAATTTTTACGCCTAAAACAACCTATAAGTTCCCCCCTTTGTAATTTGCGTCCTATTTGCATACAAATCGTCTAATATATTGGTGTGAACAATATGCACATTTCGCAGTGTAACTACGATGAACTTTTGTCAAATTGTTCTTTTGGCTTTCACTTCATATATTCGAACAAAGGCGAGGAGATTAGCATGTACATAGTACTAGATGAAGGTCTTGCGGTAATGGCATTTGAACCTTAATGACACAATTAGTCCTCGTCATACAACTGAATCAAAATGTCAAATTGTGTCATAATACATTGCAAACTGGAGCAAAAAACCAGATTTGTATTGACCGCTTCTTGAAAGTGCTGAGCGCTTTCGTTCGGTTCGAAATACCTATAAGTTAGCCGTGAGGCATCATGTAATTTTGCAGATAACACGGTGCTCTTCAAGTCAAATGCAGCAAAAAATGAGTGGAAATAAAGGCATTGATCCGTATAGGGATCCACTAATCAGTAAATGTTGTAACTTTTGGGTTGTGCTGCACAAAATGCAATGCCTTAAGATTAGATAAAATCCAATAAACCCAGTTCTAAACAGTCGGTACGTTCTTAATTTCCTTTGTTTATTTTGCAGTGAGTCTCCGCATAAAGCTAAAAGAATAACATCACGTTCGACATCCATAATATTTGTCCGCAAAAGAAAAAAAAATATTTTGTTTTTCTCGTCCTATTCCTGCAGTTTTCTTTTTCACTGCTACGTGATAGGTATCGCACTTACCGCTTGTCGGGGGCCTTAAGTGTTGTGCATTAATATTTGATAGGCTCTATAGGTGGCCGCTTTGATGGCTTTTCACAGGCCATTATTATAGCCAACCGCGATAGATAATAACCTTTGTGTCGTCACGCCAACGATCAGATGAAACAATTCACAAGATTGATAATAAGAGAAATGGGTGCAATGTAGCCACACCCGTGCTTAAACCGGGATACTTTGAGAAGAACCCATATTATTCTCCCCCCCCCCCTCCTCTTCCCCGTGCTCTTTCTCATTACATACTTTTCTCTCTGAACTTCATGTTTATAAACCGAGTAGTTCATTATGAGTGCAATCGCTTCCGTCAAACCGGTCGTAGAACAGTTAAGCGAGGTACAAAATTACAAGTGTTGCATTATAACCCAATCCAACACTTGTAAATAATTCACTCCTAATGTTTCATACAGTAACCCTACCAATGCCTATAATTTTACTCACGAGAATCGCCCCACTATAGTGGTCTAGTGAGTAAGGTACTCGGCTGCTGACCTGCAAGTCGCGGGATCGAATCCCGGCTGCGGCGGCTGCATTTCCGATGGAGGTGGGAAAGGCTGTAGACCCGTGTGCTCAGATTTGGGTGCACGTTAAAGCCAGAACCCTCCACTACAGCGTATCTCATAATCATATGGTGTTTTTGGGAAGGTAAAACGCCACATATCATACTCACGTGCATCTTGTGAAGACTGCTCCATCGGGGATCAGACACAAGGTTGGAAAGTAGCAGAAAACGATTTCACGTAAAACATATATATACAGGCTCCGCAACTTTGGGCTAACGTTAAATGAATGTTTTAGAGGGTTTTTTTTTCGTATTGCGATGATGCATGAAACGTTGACACTACCAAACTAGCCGTTTTACTGCACCATATGTCTACCATAGCAATCTTCGTTTATCTGTCAAACATAAAAAAATGGCAAGGTGGCACAACAAGGTGGCACCCAAAACGTGTCTGTAAAATAGTCTGTAGTGCACACGGCGTTGCTCATCGTCACTATAACACGACTTCAAGACAAACCGCCAATTGATTGATGATTGATATGTGGAGTTTAACGTCCCAAAACCACCATATGATTATGAGAGAGGCTGTAGTGGAGGGCTCCGGAAATTCCGACCCGCTGGGGTTCTTTAACACGCACCCAAATTTGAGCACACGGGCCTACAACATTTCCGCCTACATCGGAAATGCAGCCACCGCAGCCGGGATTCGAACGCGTGACTGGCGGATCAGCAGCCGAGTACCTTGGCCGCTAGACCACCGCGGCGGGGCAAGAGAAACCGCCAACTGAGCATGATTATAATACCGTAATTCATAGTGAAGCGTCAAGTTAAAAAGCGCATACGAATGTTTGCGGTGTCCAATATGATCAATAGTATTCTGTCAAGCAAAGGCTCGGAATCTTGTTTAAGAAAAGAAAGCGGGCGCTACACTACTGCACCTACGACTACTACACGAATAAAAATAGGGAGGTATAAGGACAAAATATCAACTTTTAATGTCGAGTAATTATACCAGTTCCTAAATTTGTACATTTTAGGAGGTCGAACAGAAAGAAGCCTTCAGTGTTCTTTTTTTGTTCATTGGGAGGGGGAAATGTGGAAGACCCTATGGTTTTCTTTTCTGTTGGTTTTCCAACGCCCAGAGAAGTGCTATTGGAAGACAGCCCTGCCAATGAAATGTCGCGTTGAACGTCGGGGGACTACATCGCGACACTGATTAACACTCGGCGCCAGTACATGGCAGGCGCCTCTGCAGAGCGGATGGAAGTCACCGTTGCTTGATACGAAGACTCCAGCGAAAAGCAACGAAAAATAAAAACTGCGAGAGAGAGTAAACATGAAAAACAAGTTAGAAGGACGATAGGAAAAGATTGCGAACGTAGTTTCGTAGCACTATATATACCTACAGCAGACTTGATTTCAGCGGCATGTGAAGCAGGCCGGAAGCTATTGAAAAGGGAACTTATCGGCGGCACTATATTGTCGTACGCGATCCTGGCTGATCTGGTTATAGCATCGTCGCTTCACGTTTCATCGGCATAAGGCACTCATTTCTGTTCATTTTCGTGCTAGTAAGATGAAAACGTAATGACAGAAAGAACCCAAGGCAGATGATTGCCGTTACGATCAAGTATATATTGATAATCATTGCTGGGGCTTGAGTAAAAAAAGCCACGATCTGATTATGAGGGACGCCGCAGTGGACGGCGGCGGAAATTTTGACCATCTGGTGTTTAACGTGCACTCATGTTCACGTTATACATTTGATCCAAATACATGCAGCTCGAGCATTTCGCCTTATTGAAAAACGGTCGCCATGACAGGTATTCAATCCCGTGACCTTCGGGTCACAAGTCTTGCACTTTAACCCCTTGACCATCAAGGAGGTTAAATGGAAGTACATGGGAACAGCAAAGAATAAGCGTAGTTTCCCGAGTGTTCTTAACTGATCATTAGAACACAATCGTTTTGGTTTCATGAATGCCAAGCTGGTAAGCTGCATGCAACAGTTATTGAAGTCTGTTTTTGAGCGTTCGAAGTGAAGCAATAATAATGGAATTGACTGTACAGTAAGCATAGCGACTCGTTTTCTATATTTGAGCAACCGGCATGAAACGCACTTACGTGAGAATGTTTGCGAAGAGATTACTCAAACGTATACATGTAAATCTGCGTAAGCACGTCATACTCCGAGACTTGCGTAGGACATTGCGAACGCTTCCCTACATCCGGTATTTTTCTTCCCTATATCCGTGTCTCTCGAGTGCTTTACCATAACGATCGATGTTCGTACTTTCGTAATCTGCATTACACATTATCCGCTTTCCTGTGTTTTACTGCGCTGTCAATCAACTGTAGGCGAGCTCCACCAGGTACCAGACACATGTAATCGTAACACACCCATACAAAACGTGTCAAGCAGTTTCAGACCACTTCTACGGCACAACTTTACACTTGCAAGGCGTTCTCTTCTACTCGCACATGAGGTGGACAATGCGGCCGGCGTCTACCGCTACTTCTCCGGGAAGTTTCATCTGACCTCTAATATACGAAACTTTTTGAAGTGATGCGAGAAATAAATCATTTTGAGAGTTACCGTCTAGAATGAGCAGCACAATAAAGCTACTGTCTATTTGAATGCAGCTAATGCAAAGTAACATTTATTTACTAAACATTGATACATATGTTTCACATTGATTCAAGTGGTCTCAGAAAGCACAGGACCGGGTTGATTTGAGAGACATGGGAGAGGCCTCGGCCCCGCAAGAGGCGTAATCAGGCTGATGATGACGATGATGCTGATGATGCACGTTTCATGGCATCAAGCCTGAGCTTCCTTCAGTGCATGCATGTTCGAAGACCGGTTAGCCTCCGACGGTACGCTAGGCCTTCACCAACGACTTCCACTGCGCGAAAACAGTCGCCGAAATTGTTCATATCTATTCGCTGCATGGAACTACTTGATCGCTTTTGCTGGTGGAATGCAACCACCCTATGAGTTGTGACAGTGTTTTCGTTTCGTTTTTTTCCACCCGTCTGGCACAAAACTCGGAATAATTCAGTAGAATAAAGGAATGTTGTGCAAGCTGTAGGTTCATCTTGGCTTGAGTTACTAGTTCCTTACAATTTAATTCATTTTTTACTACTTTACTGAGCTGACAATCACAAACCAGATACGCAGATGTGTACAGAGGAACTCAGATGTTATGTAAAGACGAGGCTAGCGCGGAAACGATGTTCACTTGCACATTCCTGCTCCGCACAGCCGTATGGCGTTTCTCCCGCGAAAAAGTTCTTGACACGTGTGACAACACGCACGCTCTGTGCCGCCTCGTGCCCAGTATAGAAAAATAAACAACTGGAGGAAAGTGAGGCTGCTTTTTTCCTTTATTTTTTTTTCTCGTCTTACTTGGAAAGCAGAGATGGCGCCCTTCTTGTAAAAAGAAGCTAGCGCGCAGTAAGCGATGCATTCCAACTTCTCAAACAGACCACCGAGAAAACTCCGAAAAAATATTGAGCACATTCCACGAGTGACTGTTCGGCCATGCTGAAAATAGGCTCTCACAGGCGTATTCAACTCAGTTCTTTGTTTTTGCTTTAAAACACGCGTTTCTTTTTTTTATTTTTGTGCTCCTGCTTCCCTCGTGCATCTAGTTTTTAGATGCGAAGCAGCTCATTGACTCACATTTGTAACGAGAAAGAGAGAGATGTTTAGGAAAGGAAAAGACGCAATTCTGCAGCCCTAATTCGGAGCACGGCTCAGCGTCTGTAGGGGGGCGAGGGGGGAAGAGGGCATTAAAGATGTGAAGAAGAGAGAAGAAGAAAAATGGCGTCCATGACCAAGAACGTGGCTGGCGGCTTCTATAGCCGGTTCTCTAGTCCAGTTTCCTCAAGGAAGTGAAGAACCGCCTCTTTGAGGACACTGGACTAGACAACCGGCTATTTAACCTGCCCGCCGCGTCCTTGTACGCACGTGCGTCCATACGAACGCGTTGCAACGTGCTCCCCTCACCTAAGGTGTTGGAGCGTTGCCAAGCAGATCAATAGGCTGCTGCATGTTGACGTCACGCTCTCCTAGCACGCTTTTCTCGCAGGTGCGGGCTGACGTCACTCTCTTCATCACACACAGTGCACTCGCCGCAGCGCTCGCAACTGCCGACTCCTCCGCCCGTTCACTGCACACTTCTTTCTAGATTCACCGTCTCTATCGCCCGCAACGCTTGACCGCACGTGGAGTGGAAACACTTATTCGGCTCGTTTATTTGCGATGAAACTTATACGAAATCTAACCCACCTCCCATGTCTTTGCGTTTCAAACAAACGTTTACTAGAGTAAACGCTACACCAAGTTTCACTTGAAACCGTTCTTCCAGCACCCGCATCAATGCCCGTTTTATCCGGGTCAACGCCACGCGTACCGCTGCTGCTTTGCATCCCATCAGGGTTTCCTGGTCCACAATTTTTTTGTAGTGTTCTGTTTTCTTTTTCACTTCCTAAGGTGTGCTTTTATCTCATCCCGAAAAATTCAGCCGTGTTCTTCTGATGCCAAAAAACTGCGCCCTCAAAAGTACCGTCAGTTTTCAAGGAATAATGCCACGAGGGAAGCAAAAGAAAAAAAAAAGATGCAATTGGCGAAATGTTATGACCAAGAACAAAGACACTACCCCACCCCTGCTGTCTTGTGGAATCAAAGTGAAATCTTTCAATATGCAAATTCGAAACAGAACCATCTCTGTTGGAGAGAACGCCCACGTGAATCCTGCTTATCATATAGAACAGGTGTCTGGCTGTACCTGCCGATATCTCTTTGCCGTCGAGATCTTCTCGTGAATTTCGTGACTTAAACAACCCCATAAAGTCGGACGAATGCAGTGAAAACGTGTCGTGGTTTCGTTGGCATTTTGTTTTTTGTCTGTATTTTTTCATTTTTACTTGATTTGTTTCTGCGCACTGATAGCAGGTTATACGCCAGCTTTCAGTAGTCGAAATTCAAAGCGATGTGACTGAAGCATTTGTCAGATTATGTACGCGAGCCACCTGTTATAATATTATCCACTAGAAAAAATGACAATGCCATGTAATATCGACGGATAAGGCTAAGTTTAGCTTCGACCCACAATAACAGTTTTCTTAGGGCTAGGGCTGCAACTTATGTTAGATAAAATTCAAAATGCCGCATTTTGGGTATGTAGGGCGACATAATGTTTCTGTTAAATGTTTCTTCATTTTGGTCACATTAGGCAACTTTGCGAAAGCCTGACATTTGTAAACACATGTAATACGTTATGTTTACACTACTTACATTAAAAAAATACAACTACGTTGATAATACGTTTCCTTTTTAATTACTGTTTGTGAAAACAATAAATATCACTCGTTTAAAACGAGTTTGACAATTTAAAACGAGTCAGCTAAAAACAATACCACTCGTTTTAAGTCAGCTACAGTTTCTTCATCCAGCCATGCATGCGTATTCAATTAATCAATAAAGAAGGATTACGGTATACATTAATTCATCTACGACACCTTTTTTCGTAGAAAACCAAGGAAGATGTGCTTGATGGCGCCAGTTTCTTATTTCATGCACCAAGTGCTCATGGATGTTCTTTCGGACAATAAACTTGAAACTTTGAAGCGCAGCCTTCGAACCGCAGAATATGACCCACTTGTATAAGCACTCTCGAAATACATATTGTAAAGTGGTTTTCATAGCAACAAACTCTGCTGGCATACATATCATTCCATCCGGCGATTTACTACAACATCATGTGACAGTATCTTGTAACATGATATCATATATCTGTGGCTGCCTGGACTTACCAGCACTACTGGAAATCAGTTAGCTGATGGTCCAGTATGCTCAGCTCATGAGGGAACCAGAGTGGTTCCGAGACCTCTATCACAGACATGGGTGAGACAGCTTCATTTCCTGGTTGGCAATATAAACTTGATCCTTCATTCAAGCTGCAGCAGCTATCGCGAAGTTCTCGCTCTGATACGACGCTGTTATGCCGCCTTTGGTTGGGTGTCACATTCACAAAGGCGTACTGGTTTCGCCTCGCTAAGGCGGACACCTCTACATGCGACTTCAGCGTAACCGAAATGATAATCGACCACAATACATACGACTGCGCTCGCTATGACGCTCAGGGATGCCCCCTAAGGATGCTTTTGAACCAACTGGAGTCTAGGCCATTTTCTCTAAACAAAATTTTAGGCCCTCGAACACGTACTCTGATGGAGCAGAACGCAGCTGTAGTGCTACTGGAGTACTATAGAAATTAACAAACCTGAGTAACCATCAATCAAATGAGTATGCTCCCCCACATGTGCTTGTGATTTTGTCCATCCCTCTTCTCTCTTTTCGCTATCGTATTCCTCTTTCCCAGGGCAGGGTAGCAATCCACAGGTGTGTCTAGTTAACCACCCCACCTCTACTTGCTTCTGTCTCTTTCTAAAGAACAACTTACAAAAAAAACACAAAAAACGAATTCTTCGGAGGAAATTTTGGTGATCAGAAGCCTCTTTGATAAATTTTCTCGGAAGTTTTTATTGGTCAGATATTAGCTTCGCTATTTAAAACTGACATTTATAACAACGCTTATTTCGTCTGTCTTCCTGAACTTTCTCGAGTATATAGTAGAAAACATTCATTTTCTGTTTACCTGCGCTGTCACATACAGGAACCAGTCGTTGTAACACTTTCTCGTACATGAATTTCAACACGTTTTCTGCTAATTATTAGACTGCAATTATTTTTGGTTTGATTGATATGTGGGGTTTAACGTCCCAAAGTCACCATATGATTATGAGAGACGCCGTAGTTGAGGGCTTCTCCGGATGTCATTGTTTTTTTTTTCACCGCACCTTTTTTTTTCTCTCGATACAATTATAATAATTTTGCGCAACGCCTTCAATACACATCTGGTGCTCTATCCTCTTTCGCAGTATGAGATAGCAGTTATTCCGACCCGAAAGCTATCTCCAAGTCTCAGTGGGTGTAAGTGTGTAATAATTGGAGACGGCACACCAACACGATTTGTTGGGCAACACCGCTGACTACCTTGTATATAGAACAGCAAGAATCTTCACACCTTATTTGTTTTCGTTACGGAAACTTTGTCCCGTACCTTGCACCACCTGTCCGAAAACCAAACGTGCTCACTTGTTTTGTTTCATACCATTATTTTTTCATTAATTTTTCCATTATTTTTTCATTAATTTTTTTTACGTGCAATACGTAAAGCTCTCCCTATTGTTGGAGTGTCTGGAACTGTTCTCTTCTTTTTGACGTGCTTTCACGCTGTGTCATTGAGCATTGAGCATTTAGATATTGTCACATTTGCTGTCTTGCGCGTAGAGATTTGCTTGTTGTTTTCGCTACTCCTTTGTGCCTCTTGCTTTGTCGGAAGCAGGCGAACGCTGCAACAAGGAAACGCGCCACTGTTAACATGTGTTCTCCAGTTTTGCTTGCGAGATACCGAACGTTCCTGCCAGCTAAATAAATAACGTTTTTTAGTGCCAGAACACCTCGCTTTCCTTTTTTTTCCTCACGTATTTGCTAGTGTGTTCTTACTCTCTTAGTCAAGCTGCAGCGCATAAAGTTTCTCCGATCTTCTTTACTGCATGTTTGCACGCTGTTCACAAGGTCATTTCGTCTTTTCGTTTTTGTATTACCAAGTACAGATTCAGCGCACCGGTCTTAGGTGCTTCATAAAGTAAGCAGCGCATACTCGGGAGTAACATTTATCTCGAACAGCTTCCATTGGGGTTGTCTGGAACAGCTGCTGTTCGCAAGCCCGGTGTATTTTCACTTGGAGCCACCCCTATACATTTATTGTGCCCAGGCCGACCTGCTAGCTTGTTTAAGTCGCTATGCTCATGTGAAAACCTCCAAAAGGCCAGAAATAGCGTCAATTCTCCTTCGGCGGAGCTCCGCCTGTGCAGTGACTAGAAATAATAGTTTGGATAAAATATTAGCTGACTTGCCATAATTGTTTATATAGTAGCAGTTCTTGAGAGAGCAATTGCATTACAACTGAAGAGGCGTGAGGCTGAATAAAACAGGCAACATCGTTTTAAAGACAGCGGCCTAATGACACGTAACATTGCATCGCGCCATCTTTTATTATAAATGACTACAAATAAGAATGAAAAGTGCTTTTTTTTCGCCGTGTCTTATAGTTACTGTCACGTGCTCATGGCAGAAGCAGTATCTAAAACATTGAGTGTCGAACTGCTTATTTGACGAAGCTGTGGACAGCACAGCAAGCGAATCACTCCGCAAATCGACAGACACGAGTACAATCTTCGGCAGTCAAAAACCGATGAGTGGCAAAATTTTTCATGTTTCACAGATACTTTGCAGTACACTTGGTGCTTTTACTGATGCTCGAGTAAAATTTAGATTTGGCTCGAACATAGGCGCCAGGCCTGGAATCTTTGTAGAACAGTCAGCGTCATTTGCGAAGCAGCATACATGTTGAAACCAGCCTACACTGAGAAACAATGCACCATTCCAGAAAGTCAGGAAGGCGGTCGCCGTGAAATACAAAAAAAAAAACAGCATTTGTTTAAGGAGTCCTTGTATGAGGGGTCTTTGGCCTTTGCAAATCTTACAGGTGTTTACGTCTTGTTCGAGCATTCCATCGAATTGCCCTTGTCCAATATATGTAACAGAAAGCAGCTAAATTTGTAATAGAATATTTGCCAACCCCTAGTTTTAGCCCGTATTTGAATAGAGCAAGACATAACAGGAAATAAAATACTTTCAAGACTTTTTTTCCAGTTTCTTCTGCCATGCAAACTAAGAAAGCATTCGAATTAGTTGCCTTAAGCATAGTAACTATCCTATGCGCATGCTCAGTTTATGTCCGTGCAAACAATGAAAAGCCGCAGAAATTATGTAATGATCAATATCATTGACATTAGGGGAAAATTAGAATATTTCTAATTATAGTTCAAATTTAGACCTTGATGACCAATGTTTTTGGGGACTCAACAAACAGCAATGATAAGCTCACAAGTTTTGTCGTAACTACGGCAAACGCTTACAACAAGCGCGGTATTTCTATTGACAAAAACAGTTGTGTTTACTTTATTAATTCTGTATTACTTGGCAAGTATCGCTCGGAATTTCAATCTCATTAATAATTTAGCCCATAGACAATGACGAGATCTAGTAAAATACGCCTCCTGTTGGTATTTCGGCTTAGCTTGAGTAGGTACTTGCGAATCGTAGTAAACTGGCCCAGTTGATTCATGTTTAGATCCAAGAAATAAACAAAGGAAATGATGTACACGGACCAAGTAGACGGCCGAGACTCATACGCTATCACCAAAATCATAACCCATGTATTTTAGCATAAAATGGCTTAAGCTACGATAATCAGTTGTAAGTCTGGCGATGATTTGCGGGAGAGTGTACCTTCTACTTCGTCTGTGTCCTTGATTTTCGCTGATATTTTCTGCACCTAGCCTGTGGAAGATCTAGGCAACTTAAAGCCCAATGTACTCCTAGATAACAAGTTGAGCAAGTTTTCTGATTACATATAGTTAAATATATTTATCATGTTGCTTTACAATTCATTTCACTTCATAATAATTACCATCTTTAAAGTGCTTAAAAACGGCTGTATTATCACTGACTCTTTCTCGCTCCAAAACCAAAACAGTGTTAACCTTTGAAGGCTTTGCTGCATTGCTGTAATGTCTAACAGACAAAGCACGCTTTACAGAAGAACATCTGACTCGTATGAAAGTAATGTATTTGTCGCTGTTTACTCTGACTCGGGAGTTGTTGTTTAGCATGCTTAGCAGAATAGTGCGGTAAAATTTCTCGTGCACCGAAGGCTAAATGACCCAGTGCGTGTCAAATACGCAGTTTATTTGTCAGGATGTACATTACCACATTTGCGGAACGTGCACAGTCTTCGTTAAATTATTTTGACAAGTGTAAAATGTCGCATTTAGTGCGAGGCTTCTATTCACTCAGTTAACATTATTCACAGAAAGTTGGAGTATTGATTTTGGTGCCCGCAGTCACAACTTGGACTTGCGTAATGACGCCAAACCACCCTACTAAAACTCGCTTCCCACAACAACCATTTGCTGTAAGCTAGCTCCATTCCCGTAACTTCCACTATCAAGGAAACGCTTAACTAGAACTCTCCCATAGCATATTTTTGTCGCTGTGCATGTCCAACAACTAGTTCGTTCACCTAGCGCTTTCGCAGACACGCGTATGCATCGGGGCATCTGTCTCAGACATCGTAACCGCCGCCACCGCTGCGGCATTGTAGAAGGACCTGCTCGACAGGGGTTGATAAATGCGGCGCGAAGAAAGGGGCTTCCTTTTCGCTACCCCTCCTATTCACCTGGCAGCTCTGAAATTGCCTCCAATGGCTGATGTCTGCCCAGGAGAAGGTGCTCTGCTATACAATTCATTCTTCGCAACAGTCCTTTTTCTTTCTCCCCCCACCTCCCTACCGTTCCGGTGTTCTTATATTTTGCACCTTGACTCTTCGCATCTTTGTCTTTTGTTTTGGTTCCACTACACCAAGAGGGGTGGGGTTGAACGGAAGATGGTTCTTGCACTGTAGGGAGCGAAGGTACGGTGCACGAAGGTCTTTATTGGAAGCCTTCCGGGCACATTCAGGTGGATGGCAGCGCAATAAAGATGCGTACTAAACCATCCCTTTGTCTGCGAGCAGAACAGTGTGCCTGGTAAATGCCTGCGCGGAAAGAAGAAGAAAACGTGCCGATACCTGTGGTGCAAGAGGAAGATGCCGCGTGCAGCCCGAGAACGTTATTATCCCAAGGCCATTCCGCAAGCTCTTGGTGCGCTTGACCACGTCTCTGAAAGAGGAGCAGCAAAAAAAAAAAAAAGCAGGTTTCCCTAGAACCTTCGGCGCCAACTTTGTACTTAGTTTTCTTGTTTTTTTTCTTCTCTTTTCTGGGGGTGGAGGGGGCTAAGCTGGCACCAATGAATAAATGAGCGAAGCAAGTAAATCGGCGTTGAAAGCCGCTAGGGAGAGCGGCGGAAGCGCGTTTTAGCAGAATTGAACGACATAAACGGGAACTATAACTCGAAACAAAGGAAACTGAAAACAAAACACAACAAAAAGTGAATAAGAGTAGAGATTTCCATCGCATAAAGACGGCGCGAACATTGAGGATCTGAGGCGAATAGCGGCTTATATTTCACGAGTATGAGTGCTCTAGAATTTCGAATGTTCACCTGATGCCATTTATGGCTAAGTCTGGTTCTGAACATGGCTATTTGGAGCTTTTTTTCCCCTCTTAGATCACACATGAAGCTGCTGGGAGTTTCAGCTTGGTCTTGCCGTTACTGTTTCATTTTTCGTCTTCTTGTGTATTTTTTTTCTACAAAAGCTTAGAGAGCTGAAGCAGGCTGGCGCAAAAGCGCACTACATCTCATAAAAATTGAGAATAACTCTGTGGTAAAAAAACATGATTTTGTGGAATATGGGGTAGAATATGGACCAGAAGCGCCGCTGGTGTACGAAATATATTCAATAGTCTATTTTTTCATCCAGAAAAGGCGTGATCATGTCATATAGAGGAATCTGTCAGAGCTAAGCGTGAGTGGAGAATTAAGTTGCTCGCACTTTTGCCTCGACATACCTTAACACGCATAGCTATACATGCGTGGCTCTACGCGCATGCATACACAAACTGAATAAATTCGCACGGTTCTCGCTTCATGTTTTGAGAGAGAGGATGGTTTACAAATAAAAAGTCGCAGCTTTGCCGCAAAGGCGAAGCAATGAACGCGATAGCAACAACTTAGAAGGTCACCCGCAGAATGGAAAGCAGATCAAAACGTGCCTCGCGTTTCTCACGCGCATATGACACTCGAAACGTACTCACAGGTACATATGTGCAAACAAACATCTAAGTTGTTGCTTCGCTGTGTCTGAAAAGAGTGTGCTTTTCGCAAATGAAGACTTCAATGAGTGCAGTGACCTTTGTGCGCCCGGTAACTACAACAGAATTGCTCCATGTAAAGCCCAAGGCCAGCCAAGACGTACGATCCTCCTCACGAGCTAAGGGCGCGCGAGGAAGCCTCACCTCACTCCGTGGAAGATCAGAGCGCGCGCCACCGTGCAATGTGGCCGTTTGAACGTTGAAGGACGTGCTCCTCGGTAGCTCAGTGGTTAACGCCTCGCATTCACGACGCAGATGTCTCACGTTCGATACCGCGCGCCGTAGTCTTTCTCTTAATTGTTTTCTTTATAGAGTTTTCATATAGGTTTTCATATAGGAGATCGGCGATCAGAAGCTGTTCAGTGGCTTGGTCGAGGAGGGTGCAATTCGTGTCTGGAGTGTAGGGAGCGTACGTGTGGTCGTACTCATATGGACGTGGGTTTTGACGTGAGTGGAGTGGGCGGTGGTGGCACAGACGTGCGACGTTTCCAGGTAGACCACACGAAAAGCAGATCGGTTGGTTGTCGGCAGTACACCATGGATTAGGGACTCGGTGGAGGTCGGGGCGGCTGGGCGGTATAAACAGGAGCAGGCAGTGGAGGCGGCGCTCGGAACGCCTGTGGTCGAGGTCATGCTGCTGCTTTGGCGTACGTCAATGGTACATTGACTGGTGGCATCAGCTGCGGAGGAAGGACCTCAGACACTTGGTCTTGTACAATAGTCCGTAGTGTGTGGCTGAGTGATGCACTACGCTCCGGCAGGCCGGAGATGAGCGAGAGTTGGCGGGCAACTTCTTCACGCACAAAATCTTTGATCTGCAAAAGGAAGACGGGATCTTGCGAGGGAGTTAAGCCGGACATCGATTCCTGATGTGAGACAGCACGGTGGGTGACGAGACGTCGCAGGCGGAGCTCATCATAGCTTTGGCAGAGCTCGGTAACTTGGGCGAGAGTAGCAGGGCTTTTTGAAATCAGCATCTGGAATGCGCCCTCGTCGATATCCTTAAAAATATGCTTGATGCGGTCCACCACAGCCATGTTCACATCGACGTGTTTGCACAAGTCAATGACATCCTCTATGTAACTGGTGAAATTCTCATCAGGCAGTTGTGATCTTAACTGAAGGCGTTGCTCCACACGAAGTTTGCGGGCAGCAGGACGACTGAAGACTTTGCTGAACTTTGCCTTGAATGCTGTCGCGGTTGGAACGTCGGTTTCATGGTTCCGAAGCCACACGTGGGCAATGCCACTGAGGTAAATGCCGACGGTGGCCAGTCTCGTGGCTTCGTCCCACTTGTTCAAGACACTCACGAGTTCGTATACGTTGCCAGCCAGTCGTCGACGTCATGATCGTCAGTGCCGCTGAATATGGGAGGGTCCCGCTGACGGACCGCGCCGGAGCACACGATGGCCTGGGGAGCCATAGGTGGAGGGCTTGGGGCAGATGCAGTGGTCATGGCGGCTGGTCAATTCTGGCTTCGTAACTCCAGGATTGTGAGGAGACCCAGCACCTCCACCAAATATAATAAAGAAACTAGGATAACCAGATCTGTTATTTGAGACCAGGTAGGATCGTAGGCCTAGCCAGCGAAAGCAGTGACAACGTCCAAGCCGAGCGTCTCAGGCTTAGCACTGACGATGTGGTTGCTGAGCTTTGCATGACCCACTACTTCTTCAATGCACTATTAAAAACAGCTATAATTACACAATCAGGGAAATGCAGCATACATATCTAAATTCTCTGTACAAGGAACTGAAGAGTCAGAGTGCAGATTAATATAATAAAGATTATTGTGATTGGCGGCACGCTCACGAATGTTTGCATTTATAGTTTTCGAAGTGTGAACATAACAATAGGAAATGAGATATCTTGTATCTTTGTAGATGTATGCCTCGCAAGGCCATCTAAATTAGATGAATAATAAACGTTAAATCGGGAGACGCATAGTATGAGACGTACGAGCAGTAATTTCGCGAAGACTAAGTCAGCACACTACGCATGCTGAAGGATCAGTAGTTAGTTATAAACACTCCACCGCGGCTAATAGTTATGATGGTTGACTAGAGACCCGCAAGCAGATGAATTGAGTCCATGAAATGATTGCTGAATATTTAACGGAGGTGAAAATCCTTGAGGCCCGTGGTGCACGCTGAAGATCGCCCTGAGGTTGAAATTTTCGGAGTCATTCATATCATATCATACCATGGCTTTAGAGGTGAAGCTCCTTATTGTCTAGGGCAGTCCATCCCACTGGTGTAGCCAGCAGAGCATATTCACAGACAGACAGACAGACAGACAGACAGACAGACAGACAGACAGACAGACAGACAGACAGACAGACAGACAGACAGACAGACAGACAGACAGACAGACAGACAGACAGACAGACAGACAGACAGACACGTGGACGGACGTTTTTTTTTGCCCCAGCAAGAGATGATTAGTCTACTTATTAAGTAGAATAGAGAGAGAGAGAATAAGGATGAAAGAAAGACAGGGAAGTTAACCATGGCTGAGCCTGGTAGGCTACCTTGCACTGGGGATGGGTTAAGGGGAATAAAAGTTAGAGAGAGAGAGAAGTACAGAAATGTCACTCATGTCGTCGAGAAAACGGCCGTTATGTGCTTAACATCACAGACAGTGAGTCACATCTGTGTTTTAATCAATTGAGCACATTCATTGCATTAACTTGTATGCGCGGTTCCATGCACCCAAAATATTGCCGATGGTGAAGCCATGATGGTGCTGTTTGCGTTCTCAAGCAGCAGACTTCTGAAGGCTTGCGAGAACTCGAGTGATGGCGTCAAGCAGTTGCAACATGCTTCGAGCTGTCGGTGTCTGCATCTTGCTCAGAAGCACGCGCATAGCACAGACCAGGGTGCTGACCATGCCGATAACTTGTCCTTCATCCATCAAGTTATAATGTTTACTGACATGCTTTGGCCGCAAAATAACACACACAAAGTAAAGAAACACTAAACGACAAACACAAGCGGCACTTTAGTTGGAAGTGCCGCTTGGGCTTGTCGTTTAGTGTTTCTTTACTTTGTGTGTGATATTTTGCCGCTAAAGCATGTCAGTAAGCAAGTACCAACTAAGCCAACAATCAGTATTGTTACAAGTTATAATGTACCGATGAAGTGTCCCTCACTGTCGAAGTCTGTTGCCTCTCATCAAACGCATGTATCTTTGGGAGTTCGGGCCAAGCGTCACCTGCATTGCTAGTAGAGGCATCATTTTCCTTTAAAACGGCTGCGTTCTGACTGGGTAATAAGGATGAAGCGTCAGCTCTACTGCAAGTAGAAGCGCCTTTGTGATAAAGTACCACCAGGCATATCGGTGTCGAAAAATTCAATATATTGATTGATAAGGGGTGTCTAGAGAAAACTGTAAAAGACACCTACTCAACACATTACGCAGTACAGATGACATCCACATAAGAACGCGCGACTAAGATCGAACTGTGGGCCTCTGTGTCCAGTCAGTGTTTTTTGCCTCTTATTGCCCATTAGCAGCCATTGGCATGGTGTATTATAAAACACCGGTCCATGACTGCGTGCTTTGCGCCTCCTTATGTTCCTATCCTGCGTGACGCTGTGATGAGCGCCAGCGTCAACGCCACCGACAGTGTAAGCGTTTGCGCTCGTTGCTTCGCATCTACAGATTGTCTTTAGGGGAAGAAGGTGTAATTTTTTACTCTTTCTCTTTTTATACTCCTTTCTCTCTTTCTGTATTTTTGCAATGCTTTCTTTACGCAATCCTCTCTCTCTTCCTGTATTTTTGCATTCCTCTTTTTTAAATGCGAAGCATTTCTTAGTGAACTTCGGTGACTTTGAGCGTATCTATCTATCTATCTATCTATCTATCTATCTATCTATCTATCTATCTATCTATCTATCTATCTATCTATCTATCTATCTATCTATCTATCTATCTATCTATCTATCTATCTATCTATCTATCTATCTATCTATCTATCTATCTATCTATCTATCTATCTATCTATCTATCTATCTATCTATCTATCTATCTATCTATCTATCTATCTATCTAGCCGCCTACGTCTTTTAGCTCTCCTGGCCGTTTGGATAACGGTATCAATACCTAACCTGGTATGGCATAACATGACTGTATGACGAGCATATTTGACTAGTCGTAACATGAAAATTAAGACATGTATGTCATGAATGTGATGATTTACATTTCATGGTCTTGCTGCTTTTCCGGTGGTTTCGTTCACATGACATGTTGCAAAACTGGTATGGCATGACATGATTGCATGGCGAACACAAGCGACAGATCACACCATGAAAATCGTGACATGTGTGTCATGTAATAACATGACTACATGCCACATGACGCGCTCGTGGCTACACATGATGCGCTCGTGGCCATATTTTTGGCGTCACATATACATAATTTGGTATTACAATACGTGAATGGATGACGAAGGTATGTGATTGGTGAAAACATGATAATCAAGAGATGTGTGTCATGTAACAGCATGACTACATGCCACGCTCATGATGCGCTGGCAGCCGTTTGGCTAGCTTCACTTATACCACATTTGGTATAACGGAACGTCAATGGATGACGAAGGTATGAGACTGGTGCAAACATAATTAACATGAAATGCGTGTCATGTAACAACATGACTACATGCCACGATTATGGTGCACTCGCAGCCACTTCGTTAGCGTAACCTATACGAAATTTGGTATTACGGTACGTGAATGGACGACATAGACAAATGACACATCCAAACATGATAATCACGACATGTGTGTCATGTAACAACATGACTACATGTCACACTCATGATGGAATTGCGGCCGTTTTGCTAGCTTCACATATGCCAAATTTGGTACTACGTGACGTCAATGGATGACAAATGTATGCGACTGGTGCAAACATGATAACCATGTTTCAATCAAATAAAAAATGTGATGCTTGTCTTGAGACAACATGACTACATGCCGCAGTCAAGGTGCCAATGCACTTCGACGTGACACAGCGCGCGTGTTGCGCCGGCGTTCGTTTCGTCACATCACGCCGGCGTTGCCACGCCAGTCGCCGTTCCTGCCATACACTCGCTGGCGCGCGCCGCGCTGCGTTGCTTCGACGCATGCGTGTTTCAGCACGTCCGGCGTCCCTTCTTCACTAAAAGAGGCAGACGCAGTCCTTCTTGGGTAACGCATCGGCCCGAAATGCAGCACGTCGCATTTCGCGCCGGTTGGCGTCGGGTTGCTCCGACGGACGCTGGTCGCGCCGGTTGCGTCTGGCATCGGACTATAGAGTTGATGGTGATGATGATTTTTCAAGTGCGACACACGGCGAAGCTGTAACATCAAAGCATTATACGCATGCGGACGCAGGCACACACTAGTGCCTCATTTGTGTTGATTTTGTATGTCGAGTTCGTCACACTAGAAGTTCAAATGAACGCGTGTATATATACTGATCCTAACGTGGTCATTTAAAAGATTACCTTGCGTGATAAAAACAATTTAATTTTAACGTTAATAGGATGCTCTCATAGGATCTTACAGTTTCCACGTTCAATGATTTT
Organism: Rhipicephalus microplus; assembly: GCF_043290135.1. Taxonomy (NCBI): domain Eukaryota; kingdom Metazoa; phylum Arthropoda; class Arachnida; order Ixodida; family Ixodidae; genus Rhipicephalus; species Rhipicephalus microplus. Next base: position 276,541,083 of record NC_134701.1, on the reverse strand, counting down.
CAGGTGTCGTGTGTGATGATTGATTGATTTGTGGAGTCCCAAAACCACCATATGATTATGAGAGATGCCGTAGTGGAGGGCTCCGGAAATTTCGACCCCCTGGGGTTCTTTACCGTGCACCCTAATCTGAGTACACGGGCCTACAACATTTTCGCCTCCATCGGAAAGCAGCCGCCACAGCCGGGATTTGATCTCACGACCTGCGGGTCCGCAGCCGAGTACCTTAGCCACTAGACCACCGCGGTGGGGCCAGGCGTCGTGTATGATCCTGCGACGTTTAAAGTTCAGCTCGAAGCATCAAGGTGCAACAGATAGAAATAAGCGTCAAATGGCTGACAAGTGTGGCATCTAAATGCCAATAAAGTAAAACAAATTAGGCGCGAACTGCTCCCACATTATTACTCATGGGGCTTCTTGCTCGATCTAAGCGTCCTCGAGTATACGCAAAACTTCACCGTTAAACAAGCCCTAATTACAAAGGGGGTATCGTAATACCCTTCTTTAGCTCCACTTGCTCCCTCTAAAACAACAGGCTCCTTAAGTAGGGCCTCTCTACTGCAAACAACAGCTTTATCTCTAACAGCAGGACACAGTTGTGCTTGCATCCAGGGAGCTGGGTCTCTGTGGCGCCCTCAGTTTGGGGCGTCTCTAGAAGAGGAAGAAAAAAAGAATAATAAAAGAAGCAATCCCTAATAGCGTGAAGCACGCGAGTGATTCTGACACACGCGGCAAGACGTGTACTCTCGGTCACTCGCTCCCCGCTTTGCGTCTTTTCGGTGGGTGTCGCCGGCCGCTGCGTGTGGGTGTGGCGGCATCGGCGTGTTTTCGTGACCATTTTCAGGGAGGCTGAGCCTGAAGCATTGCAAAACATTGCGCCCTGCAGGGAGATTTACGGTGAGGCGAGGGAATTAGGAGGGACTAGAGAGAAGCACGAAACGATAACTCTGTAGCTGTGTGGTGATGGCGGTAGTATTCACTATTGTTGTTGTCATTGCTCTTGTTCCGATCTAAAGTGTGTTAACCCTTGTCGTTGTTGTTGTTCTCGCTTCGGTTGCACTGAGTTGGTCACGTCCGCCAGCGCAACTTCCTGCTGCAATTGTTTGCCTGCGCTTGATGAAGCCGGCCGTCGTTTCTACAACAATGAGGCATGTTACGGTGAAGTGAGAAACCGCAAAACCTCGTAGAAAGTATCACGTAGCGTCACTGTTTCTCGCTGCTACTGACACTTTAACCGATATTGCTACAATTTTGTTGTTTGGCTTTTAGGGTTACTTTATACGGCAACTGTGTTCTATCATAAGCGGGCCACGAAACAAATGTGCGGTGGCACTTTTCTTTGTGGCGTTACGGCTTGGAACTCAAGTGGTTTCAAAATGTTTACGCTTTTGTTTAGAGATGAGTGTACTTGACAGCATCAGTGATGGCGGGGCGGGCAAACTTGTGGCAGCCAGCACTTCATCGGGAATACTGTGAACGATCGCCTAAGAGCCACTGGCATGGCTGGTAATAGGCATGGCCCAGAATGCTAGGTTATAGTTATATACGATAGATAGCTCACCTGATTGAGTGCATGCATGCGTCTTCCATCATACTGAAAACTGAAAGCAGATAGAACTACGCAGAGTAAGGCTTGAAGCCCGCAGTGATAACACCGAAAAGATTACGTTGGCAGGACAAGGAATGGCTTAGTAAGGACTACGAACTAGGCGTCAACACGTGTGACGCTCGTTGACGCAAGGGCTAAGTCAGCAGAGGTTGGTAAAATTGAGGACATCGAACAGACATGCTGTCACACTCCACTCCGGCAAATGTCTTGCTGCTTCTATGGTGTATAGACTGAACGTATTATATTTGATTCAGCGCTATGCATGGTTATTTACCGCCTTCCTGTGGGCGGGTGATGTAAACGAAACATGGATAACGGTCACTTATGCCACTTGTTCGTAATCATTGTGAATATTTAAAATAAAAATTCAGCAGTATCTTTTCAAGGACTATCGCATTGTTCCTTACCATCCTTATTTGTTGTGCTACAGACACGCGTTATAGAAGCAGTAATGCTAATTTTTATTACTCGTACCGTGTTCAATAACACCAGGATATGCCCGACACCAGAGAAAGTTCGCTAAACATTTCGTCATGGTCGGACATTCTTTGTATTTTATCTTGTTAGCATCATTAGGATGTTTTCAGCAGTCATTTTTTGCGCAGCACCTGAGTCAGTGCGGGAAAATAGTAGGCAGACAATTTTTTTAAGACAGGTACTGTGGCAAATCCTGTCAGTCAAACGTTTATTGCGAACTCATTTATGTCATCAAAATAATTACCTAACATAACGAAAGAGAAAAATTAAAGATATATCCAACGCTAAAAATGTCCTTTTTTTCGTGCACTTTTCGTTACATAATGACTTTTGCATTCATTAAATACGTTAAAATATAGTTTTAATATCCAGCAGAAACGCGGGTTTAAAACCATACAACGTGCAACCAACTAAACTAGCTGTTGCGTTGGCACACCTTTACTAAAATATAAAAACAGAAAAGAACTAAGAATGACAAAAAATTCATGAAAAGTGAATAAACAAATATCAAATGCTTTTAGTTAGGTCAAAAATAACGCTTGCGTAACAACGCTGAAAAGATAATACGCCGACGAGGTGCAACGTGTTACGTCTAGTGAAATAGTGTAATTCTTGTGCTTACCACTGCATTCATAGTTTTAATTCGCGATGGTAATAACAGCATTTACATATAAACACTTATGGCATCATTAAAAGAAGATACTCTTTTTTTTTATCACAGTATATTTGCTGTTCTTGCTTTAATATGTTTGATGTTATAGAACTAATATTTCACGAGCAGGATGTTTTGGCAGTTAGCGCATGCCAGCGAAGCTCCGCGCTGATTCGTCTTGCTTACGACTTCGATGCACTCCTCTGCATAACAATGCGGTCGTTGCTACGATGCTATTTGTACGAGCGATCTATATAGTACAGCCATAGGTTCGGGACGGTGAAGAAGCGTTTACAATAAGAACACACAAATGTAACAGATCTCGTCTTCAACCTCGGTGTTGGCGATTCCAGACGGGTAGCGGGTATAAGATCCGTACTTATTAAGCGTATATAAGTCAAAACACTCGCACTGAATAACACGGCTCTGGTGCCAGCAACTTCTTCTAGTGGCGTTCGCGACGCTAATCGCGAGCAAACCTGGTGCCCCTTTTCCTCTCTCCGTATACCTGCCACCAAGTGCACACCGCTTTGTTATTGTTATGTAGCATAAAGAAGTGAAAGGCGCTACCCCTACACACGATATTCTCATGACATCCTCTCTACCTTCAGCCAGGTGATATTTCGGCCATGTCTTATATAGTACAGCCTGAGCCTGGTCTGCTTATATTGTTCTAAATGGACGGGGTTCCATCTGCGAAACTAATTCTTTTTAATAGCATGCATCCATCCCAGATGAGAGAACACTTAATCGGCTTGCTGGCACGCAATAGTCACGTTGACGTGTTACGCTGTCGATAGCTCAAGAGAAGGGGTAGGGGTAGGGGGAGGTGTGTCGGCAGTGGTGTAAGCTGGATGGGGTTTCGAGTTTTCGCAAACGCTCCTATGATGGAATAAACTGAGTGGGTGGAAGCTAGTGAGCAACTAACGCAAGTTAACTTCTCAAAGGATTTGCTAAGCTTGGTTTAAACAGCATTGTACGTAAGTGTGGAAGTACAATATTCTGCGGCACTCTGTTGCAGAACTGAACTTGAAACGCTAGTAGTACTATCCGTTATGCTATTTGGTGTCTGTTTGGTTTGAATAGTAAATTTGACGACAAAACACAACCACGCGCTGAACATAATCAAACGCATGGAGGAACTTGTCTATGTGTTCTTTCGTATTCCTTAGCGGTCGTGTTTTGAACGCCAGCTTTATTATTCATGCTTAATTTGGAACAACATACAGGTCACGCACTGTCGTGGCTCTTTGCGTCACAGCTTCAGAGCGACGTCACATATTAGATTCCAGGTTCTGGTCGCCGTATTTTCATAACGAGGAAAGGCGAAAACCTATTGCACGAGATTAAATTAATAGTTTGATTTGTTCATTGGCAAATGCTTCCATCAAGCTAACTGCAGTTTTGCTATATTCGCTTGCATTTTATGACCCTAGATGTGTGCTTCTTTTGTCATTGCTTTAGATGTGAACCGACCAGACCAAAAAATTTTGGCAGACCCTTTTATTGCAAAGACACCTCCAAATCTTAAGTCCGAATAGAGTAAAGGTACTTGCTATATCTAAGTTATGGCCACAAAGTGCGCTGATAGCGAATAAATTGTTTAATAAGACGGGACAATTCAATATTTACGAATATTTGCCAGCGTTGCATACCTAGTTGGCCCAAATGCAGTCCGCGGGGGCGTATCAAACAGATGCCTGTTTCTATTATCTCGCTATGCTGATATCTTCTTTCGCACTTCGCAACATTGTTACTATAGAGGGCACAGACTTGCCATAGTATCTACTGCGCCTGGTCTTACATAGTGGGCTTGCATTCTAAAGATGCCGCTATAGCGCAGGAAAGGAAAATAAAGATACCGTGGGAACAAGAACCGTGTACGAGAGGATCTCCAGCAGTCTACGGCTGTGTTGAAGGCCTATTTGGTGTTCTTCGCTCCCGTATATAATACTTGGACAGCTGCTAGATCGAAGATTCAGGGCTTGCATTATTGATGAAGAAGGCATCCGCAACATGTTTTTTGACTGAAACAAGGCTGCCAGTATCGCTTAATTGGAAAGTAAGAAATCTATTTGGGTTGATTGGCGGATCATGGGAGAGGCCTTAGCCCCTGCAGTGGGCGTAGTCAAGCTGATAATGATGATGATAATTATGCACCGCATGCGGTTGGCAGATGATTGAGCGAGTACTGTTGCTATTGGGCCGCCGAACATAGCAATCTCAACGCCACTTGTTATGACAGTAGCCGTGGGAAAAGCGCACAGGGGCAGTTGCGTTAATAGTGGCTTTCCCAGCAGGCACCACTTAAGAGTCCCCTGGCAACACGCAACACCTGAAATACTACCAACATGTGGAACACACTTCGAAAGTAAACTGTTCGCGCACATCACAGGCCACGCCTCCCATGATGTTCGTATATAGGATGCTGTGCCGATATACAAAGAATACCGTGTACGTTTTTTTTTTCTGGTTGCACTATGTTTAAAGTTTGAAACTTGAAACTTAGTAGGTAAAAATTTAAAGTGAAAGAAAAGTCTAGCACGCTGAGTTTCACGTAGACTACATATATATGGGCTGGCACACCAATCGAAACGTTAATAAACCACATTTTTACGTGTAGCTTTCTCTTCAATTATCTATCATACCGGGCCCACTCATCATCAAACCTATCCCCCGTCTCCTTCCCTGAAAAAAGAATTGTATGCAAAGTGAACATATAGGGTACATTGGTTTCACAATGGGTAGTCTCTCACGTCATGGCGGGATATATTCCAACTGTGCCCGAAGGATAAGAGTATCAATCTCGCATTAGTTACTGAATTAAGTGATTTTAGCAATGAAAGACTCTCACACCAGTATCCTTTTAGCGGAATGAGAGTGTCATTATTTATGGTACGTTCCTTCTTCCTGCGAGCTTGGTGCATAGGACGCAGACAAATCCGTTTCGCTAATGGGCATTTTCTTTGCCTGTTTTGATAGCACGTCGTTTCCTTTAGGCGTACGCCTCGAATAATACCACGACGCATTACAACGTTAGGAAAAGGTCCGTGTTTAGAAAGTCGAACGTATAAAAAAACTAAGTGAGATGGAATGTACAATTTGGCTACGACGTATTTCCCTAAATACGCAGCAACTGCTACGTTCTCCGCGGTTATGCACGCATAGTTCCAGCACAGACAGCGGGGTCAGCATAGGACATGCCTGCAAACACGAGTGCCGAAGATTCTGACGTCGAATAAAAAGAAAGTGGAAAGTAGATAGTTTACAATCGTGAAATTCATTTTAAACGCGTTTCCTGAATACCAAGTTTACGCAGTGATACTTACTGCATACTAAAGCAAACACTCTCGAATATTGCAAAAAAAAACCCCGTTTATTAAACCAGTGGAAATTCTAGCTTAAGGCCTTCGGGTCAAATTGAAAAAATGAAGGCGTGAACTTTCAGTAAGGAAAAATTTGAAGTTACCGGTACACAGGGGGACGAAAGATTGGTTTCGCAATGTCAGCATGGTTGTTTCGTAAACTATCCTTCACCCCCCCACCCCCCCCCCCTTTTTTTCTGGCATCTTGCGTGCAACTGTAAGTTCGTGACCTTGGCTCCTCGCTCATCTCTCTACGTTTGGCTTCGCGTTATATAAAAAGGGTGACGACCGAGCCTCTCAACTCGGGCGGGGGGTGAGGTTGACGTGCCCAATATGCCGCATGCAGCCAGAACCGCGCACGAAGACTGTCCAATCTCGCAGAGCCAATATAGAGCAATGCACAACGCAAGTTCCCACGCAACTCTCATTCCTATAGATTGCGGGACGGGATTGAGAGGGAGCGGCGTTGTACAAAGGGAGGACAGGAGGAAGGAAATTCTTTCGTCCGACCACTCTATATAGTGATTCTAATGACGTACCCTGACATCAACAAGCCCGAGGCGGGACCGCCCGTTGTCCCCCCGTCTTTATCTCGACTTCGGATTCGCAGTCGCGGGTCATGCATCGCAGCGAGGTTCCGATATTGATCCTCACCGGAACGTGTGCGTATTAGGCAACGCCGTCCGGCTGACCTGCGTGAGTGCCCAGACTAGTCGGACTCGCTGTACCCTCACACCGCTCCTATAGTTCTTTGCTGTTTCGTGCCCTTGACGTCAGGCACCCGAAAGTCGCATTGCAAAAGCAAACAGCCTTAACTCTAACGGCGCGTGGCAAATCAAGGTCATCGAAAGAAACAAAATTCACGCATAGTCACGAGGTTCTCAGTCACGCGTGTGTTTTTACGAGCGACGGCTGTAATTGTGTTTGTTCAAGAGCGTCGGGACTTAGATGGTAGTTCCACGCTGCTCCTGTATCAGCAAAGGAAAAACGACACAAAGCGAAACTATAGCCACAGCATTCGCGATTGACTTGGTCAATTTCTGCACCTGGCACGTATGACATTGAGGCACTGCCATCGTCGTAACTGGAACAAAGGGTGCATTCGCAATCAATAGAGCTGCTGCCTTCTTGACCGCGTGTCAAGACAACAACGATGGGAGTTCGTAAGTAGGGAGGGGGGGGGGGGAGGCTGTTATTAGAAAAGCTTAGCGTATATGTCATTAGCCTAGAACCTAGTCGTTTCGATTTAGTTGATGACTGTAGAATCGCAGCGTGGGTGCACATGAATATCGATAGATGTCTCTTGTACTTGCTGGAAGTAAATAAGATACACTGCCATTGTATTCATATCCCTTCTACAGTCTCTTCCGTCTTCTCCTTCTGTCTCTGACACGGGATGCCGCAACTGTTTCTCGTTCGATTGTCCTTTTCGATCTTCAATATTCGGGCACACTTCAGAGAATGCTCATTTGTGGAAGTAGCGGATTACGTGGATTGTCAGTGTCTACAACTACTCCATCCTGAGGATACACTGAATGAATCTATTTTCTGAACTGTATTATTACATTATGCTTATTACGATATCAAAATAGGTCAATTTTTAATCTGTAATGAGATATATTTAGTTAGCGAGAAAAGAGCAAACAAATGTACAAGTAGGGATGGTGCCTCGAGCTCACTGGATCATATCGCATTGACGTAACCAGCTATAACCCTAGTCATTCTATCGAAATGTAAATCAAGCTTTCAAGAGTGGTGCTCGGGTCCGCCTAAAAAGAAATAAACTGTTTCTGAATTGCAGTTTCATACTATAGCTTTAGCTATGCATTGTATAACATACAAACTATCATCAGAACAACCCTCAAGACGAAATAAACGTGAGAACATTAGGTAATTCCAAGTTTGTAACCTGTTCAAGGTACATGTAGTTAGTCGCATAATGCCAGGATTAGCTATGGTCAGTTAACTTTTGATTGTTGTTCGTTAGCATTGTTTAAAAGTTGACTAAAGTTTGTATATAGCAAGTCTCAAATTCAGTGCCTGCTTGCATTTGACCGACACCTGTTAGAAGTTGGAAGAACAATAATACCTATCAGATGAAAAGTGCAAACTGTGTAGTCGGACATTTTGCCAACCAATATTCAAGTTTCTCATCGCAAGTTCTCACCCAGCTTCATTGCTTCAAGAGCCGGTTTTTTCAACATTGTTAATTCCCTAATTAAGCAGGACACAAAACTATAGTGTTACTTGCGCCATAATGCGTAGGTATATATTTAAACCCTGCTTAGTGTGAGCTGGGGCTCTTTGTATAAGGGCCCCGCCGCGGTGGTCTAGTGGCTAAGGTACTCGGCTGCTGACCCACAGGTCGCGGGATCGAATCCCGGCTGCTGCGGCTGCATTTACGATGGAGGCGGAAATGTTGTAGGCCCGTGTGCTCAGATTTGGGTGCACGTTAAAGAACCCCAGGTGGTCAAAATTTCCGGAGCCCTCCACTACGGCGTCTCTCATAATCATATGGTGGTTTTGGGACGTTAAACACCACGTATCAATCTTTGTATAAAGATACCCCAGCTTTAAAAAACGTGACCAACCACTACCAAAATAAGTCCGCCACAAAACTGCAATTTCGTTCGTGCGATGCGACTAAACTCTCAATTGAATTTTTTTTCCCTTCACTCGTTATCGATGTACTCAACTTTGATAAAACTTTGCACTGCCCACGACAGACGGTCGATACGTACAACACTGCGTCGTGCGTGCTTTTGTAAAACTTATTCCTTAGTCCAACTCAATCGTGCTAACCGAGGCACCGCTTTCCATATAGCTCTGGTTGTCGTCAGCAGGCTTTCGGTCAGTCTTGCGCAGCCGAGGAGAGAGCTGTCAATACAAACAGAAAAAAAAATCTGATACAAGTTAAGAGATAGGCTTGGAAGCGGTCCTCGAGCCGTCAGGCTCGAACAGCTGCGAGTGATCGAAAGGCTACTCGTAGGCCCGCTTTCACTCCTCCTCTGTTATTTTTGATCACGCGCCGATTCTGGTCTCCGCTCGAACATCTTACTATACCGGGAAAAACCTCCAGCCATAGTCGCGGTCGATATATGCTAATCAATAACCTTGAGCCCTAATTTATTTCGCCACAGCACCTATAGTCTACCGAGCGAGTGACCGCTCACTTGATATTGACAAACATTACGACATCGACTGGAACTAAAGACGGGTCTTTCGCGCTGCACATGACCCGGGATGTTGAATTAAAAAGTTAATAAACGAAATAAAACAAACTGCGCCCACCACTCCTCGAGATGCTCTCGAAGAACGTTCGTCGTGTCTACCCTCCCACTCATTTCCTCACTTTTTTCTCACTCTCCATCGCTTTCCATCGCCCGTTAATTAGGTCTTCTATCACCGACAGACTCTTGTTCTGTATATGCCCAAAATTTACTTTGCACACTTGGGGCATCACAAGATTTATATCATACTTTCTGCTCTAATGTCAGATAGATTAGTAAATGGTATAATCACTTTCTCAAGTATGACATCACTATAGATTGACTTCAGCATCGGAGCTTATTCCGTGACGAATTGATTGCAAGAAAACGTTATCAAATCTATTAATAAAAAGCGTAGTCACAGGACTTTGACGCACGTTTTAAGAGCTTTCTCTCTCTTTGCATACTGACTGGCGTGCTAGAAGCTAGACAAGAAAGAATGGCACGGGGGCAGCACTTACGTCAGTGGGCGTCATGACCTTTGAGGAGTCCTGCAACACTTTTTGAGCATGGTCAAGAAACGCTGCCGATCAGTAGTAAATACTCCCTTAACACGTGAGCCAAATATTGAAGCACAGCACGCAGTTTAGAATTCACAATAAATCATTTAGGTCAGCTAATATTTGCTTTCTCTTCCCTCGAGAAATGACGAACGAAGCTCAAAAATCATTCGTAGAAGGCCTTCTATCAGCCATTGGTTGATTTCAACATGACCCGCTCACTCGTTACAGGGATCACCGTGGGAGGCTGCGACTTGTCCATGCGTGCGTGCGCGATCACGCCGAAAAAGTCGTGTATTCAAATAAAAAAGAAGAAAGAAAACCTCAAGGTCACGAAAAGCGCATGAAGTATTTTTCTTTGCCCGTACCACTCATGCCATCTCCCTCCTCCATCCTGCTTAGCTAACAACAAAAGCACGCTTTTGTCGAGGCGAGAGAAGAGAGAATGTGATTGCAGCGTGGGACAAATCTTCGAAAATCCGCCGTACTGGACGGATTCCTAAAATTTTTGCAGTGCCGAATCTGTGAAACAACAAGCTCTTTTAGTGAATTCGTTTCATTGTTATTCGAAAAATGGTTTCAGGGTCGCTTTAAACGTACCTAATGAAATACGCTCTCTACAGCTGCCATTCCTGTCTGCGGGAGCTCGGCTGACAGATGCGGAGTGTTACACTAACACGGGGTGGCACTCAGTGACATGAAGCGCATCTGAACCAAGCGCCCCTCTTGATTTATGTCGGCTGTTAGCCAATAGCATGCTATCTGTTGTTCGAAGTCATACAGCCGGAGCCCCACCTCCTTGAGAGAGTGAGGACGGGTCTAAGTGTATGACGAAAGTGCATTACGAAACAAAAAGTGAACTTCGCACTTGGTTTCTCAACCTTCTGTCCGCGCACGTTCGAAAGAGCTGCTTGAGCTGTTCATAGCAGTATCTGCGTCGGCCAGGTTGTGTTATCTCACCAAGCCACGAGGAGTGGTTTACGTACAAAACCATTTCATTTCGGAGCTTAGCGATTCTTGATGTCCAAATACAAAGGATGTAGTGTTGAGTTAGAGCTTTCTCGGGTATTACGCGAGACGATTGCGGGGCAACCGCCCGCAACGAACTAGCTTCAGTTGGTCGTTTTCGCAGGCTGAGGAGTTTGTATGAGTTGAGCGCGGCCTGTTCCTATAATGAAGGAAGCGTTTATGGGGCTTGAATGACTGAGTTCGCACAAAACCCCTAAAGTGCAAGTGTTAAGTATATACCTGAAAGTGTGAGAAGTTGATTGATGGATTGATTGATTTGTGGAGTTTAACGTTCCAAAACCACCATATGATTATGAGAGACGCCGTAGTGAAGGGCTCCGGAAATTTCGACCACCTGGGGTTCTTTAACGTGCACCCAAATCTGAGTACACGGGCCTACAACATTTCCGCCTCCATCGGAAATGCAGCCGCCACAGGCGGGATGTGTAAGAAGTTGAGAACAAACACAAAACTCTATTGCTAGGTGGTTTCCATTTCAACCACTAGTACTTTTTTTGTTTCTATTGTAAATGCAACACGCATTGCAAATTAGGCTTGAAAAGTTCTCACCTAGCTGTGATGTCGGAATCTTTGCTGAAGTTTATCAAGTTTCCGCAAAAATTGTTGGCAAACTTCAGCATTTGCTGAAGTTTGGCAACATTCAAGTGTATGTATATAAAAAAACCAGGGACATGCTTGACGCCACGGATGTGAACGAACGCTATTGGATTGAGCAACTATGCATTTTTTTTCTGGGAGGAACAATGACGGATATGCGCACTTATTCTTAGGTTATAATTGACCAGTAGTCAAAAGAGAGCAATGCATGCGATAAGAAAGGCGATATGCATACCATTTCCAACACACACACACACACACACACACACTAACACACACACACACACACACACACACACACACACACACACACACACACAATAAAAACATCATTCGATAGTGTTGCTGGCAGATTATTACAGTATTCTTCCTGTCAACAGCCACATCCCAAGGTTCACCAGCAAAAAAATGTCGACTTCGCCGTGCTTTCAGATTTACGATTTTGGGCAAGTTCAGACATCTGGTAGTTTGTCTAGCGTACTTCTGACGACAAAGTATACGGGTGCTCTAAACCGTTATTCGGGGCAGTCAAGTAACCGATTGTGGTGCACACGTACTTTAGTCTTTCGTGCTGTGGTCGTTAAACCTCACACGTTGGACAACATCTATGCATGTGTGAGCATTATGGCAAGTGTCAAAGCACAAAAAAAAAAAGCCACACTCGTATAAGGCCTATTTTTCTCGGCTTGCGTCTGACGTGATGTGCGTTCGAAATAACGCGAAATTTCTCGCGTACAGGTGATTCATGACCGGTATTGAGTCTTGGGACGGTATCCCGGAGTTTCAATATCAGATCAAAGTGTTAACGTAAGTACAGTTAATGCATGCCTAGAGTTTTCTCAGCTGCGCCCACATGATTACTGCGAATGAATTGCTTACACAACAGGTAATTATGTAGAGTATAGGTGTGCAAGGACACTCTCAATGAACATTCCTTAGTCTGCTAAAGAAAACGCGAAAATACGCCACCTTTCTACTTATTGGAAATGATGTGTATTGGCAATGCACACGGCCTTGTATGCAGGCATCACTGCCAGCATACGCAAAAAAAAAAAAACTGTTACGCAAGAGACACCCAGGTGGACCATCGTTCGCGCGCTTGCCCCTCGAACGATAGTGATCGGTAAGAGAGAACAATGATCCCTGCGACAATAACTCGGTCCAGACCGGACCTTGCGTAAGCAAAGTTTTGTAACCGTGGCACCTATACTCTTTACTGTTTCTTTCTTTGTCTTTTTTTCACAAGGTATATACGTCCAACACTTGTCCTTTTATTGCATTCATTGAAGGTCTTTGGCCTGCAAACTTTGCTAAGAAAACAGCTAGGCTTAAATTGGCTACGCACTTTTATTTACATATATACAACAATCCCACTACCACGAAAAGCAGTTGCAGTAGTATTTCAATTCTATTTGTTTTTGTGGTGGCGAATCCGAATGGATTGATTCTGATGTGAAAATTGTGTAATTTAATCAAGTTTATACCTCCTCTTATATAAAAAACTACGAAATCATAAAAATTCAAGAATGTACTTAAAGGGTCACGAGTGCATTGCAAAGCGGCTAATATTGGGGTGACAATAACTGTGAGTAAATGAATTTCATTTTGGTCAATTTGATAATACGACTGTTCATTTAGTTAATGCTACTAATATTGGGAATATTAAGCTAACTGTTTAACTGCTACTTTAGCTGTCACGTGGTATTTGGCTGATTCCTTTATGAGAGCCGGCTCTAACGTCCAAATGCAAGAGCAGATGCCTCAAATTTAATAAGGCTTGTTGGTAGGCTATGGTTGGTTCATACTGTGCAAAAGGTGAAGGCGAAGAAAACGAGAGAACAGGAGCACAGGTAACAAGATATTCAGAGGTTCTTTGGTATTTTGTTTTATTGACCTTGCGTTGGGTCCTCATGCACCTTTCGGACATATTCTTAAGCGTCGTCTATGCGTGCTGTCGTTGTGCAAAGATAACAAGCATAACTATGATAAATCTTAATGTCGGTGCGATATGACCCAAATCTCTACAATGGCAAATATGGGAGCGCAGCTTATGTGATCACCACCCAGTGATCAAATTCATCGCAAAATCTTGCAGATGAACGGGTAAAGGTAATTCTGCAAGAAAAGAATCCTTTTAGGAAAATGTACGAATGACCTTGTTTTATATTTCATACTTACAGATAGAAGCTTCAACTAACCGGAACCTTTGACGGCGCCTAAAGCACGTAACTGAAATTTTATTTATTTCGAGGAGAGTTTCAAGAAAAACCATGATGACATATTTTATTAAATGCCAAAAAAACAGTGTGCTGTGGTTAGATGATCTTTCAATCACGCCAAACTTTCTGCACGAAGAGTGCAAGAAAATTGCTCAACCGCATCACGTTTTTCTCCGGCATTTGTTAAAATATGTTGTCGTGGCTTTTGCTGGAGGACAATCATTACTACATTCTTTGGTGAAAAAGTAAAGTTCCGTGAATATGCTTTCAATCATGATGTCTTTAGTACCATCTCTGCGTTGTTCTTTCGGTAGGTTCGCTTTCTGCGACGAGCCTCGTGTGGTTTTGGCTCGCGTGAACAGCTATTCCGTATCAGCGGTCATCGGGAATCGCGTGTTGAATATTCATTGACCAACCCTGGCTGGTCTGGTGTACATCGCTAGTAGGACACATGTAATATTCAGTCTTCTATTCTCTACGAAACGTCCAATCGTGGTGATGTGATGTGCCCTACTTTGAATATCGGTCGGCGGTCGTGTCGTGCAACAGCGGGCTCTACGTCATCAAGAACAGAGAGGCGACATAAAACGAAGGGAAGTATCAAAACGAGTAGCGGTGCGAGACAGTGCGACGTCGACCAGCCAAGGTCTTGGACGAATGCGATACTGATCTTGAGACAGCCGCATGCTATTCGCGAAGCCGTCACCCTGGTACTCAAGCTGGGATTCAAAGTTGGGGTATAAGTGTAGCATCGATAGGTTTCTGGAGGCTCATAAAAGGCAGAAACCTAAGTTAACTCATGCTTTTCTTGTTCCGCATACATACATACATACATACATACATACATACATACATACATACATACATACATACATACATACATACATACATACATACATACATACATACATACATACATACATACATACATACATACATACATACACACATACATACATACATACATACATACATACATACATACATACATACATACATACATACATACATACATACATACATACATACATACATACATACATACATACATACATACATACATACATACATACATACATACATATAATTTCGCGTGAAATCGCGGCTGTTGTTTGAATTTAACTGTAATGTCATTGACTTTCACAGCTGTTTTAAATGTCAGGAATAAAACGTGCATTGTTCGCGTCTAACCAACGTACACTTCCCTCAATACATTCTATATTTCTTGGATTCACATCTATTCCAGCAAGTTCATCTTGTAATTATCTAGGCATAGAACTAGACAACCACCTAAAATTTACTAGTAACATATCCAACGTAAAAAAAAACGCAGGTGGGATCCGCGTACTTCTGAAATCGCGATACGTATACTCAAGCATGACATTTTACTATCGTATTTTATATTAGTCCATTCACAAGTTAACAAATGCATCATATGTTGAGAAAATAGTTACATCACATATCTGCCTTCACTACAAGTACCGCGAAACCATGCTTTTAGAATAATTACGCTAAGCGCTTTTATTCACAAATCCGGGTATGTTTTACAATCTAACCCCAATTTTTCAATTTCGAACCTCATCATGTATAGCCTTACCCAATTCTTATCCAAATGAATTTACTTCAGATGATACGATGGCGTTATACTTCAATCATATGTAACAAATAATAATACTACTAGGTTTGCACGCAATAACAACTTTGTTTTACCTAAAAGAAGTACTAGTTATGGCAAGCAGCTAGAGCCTCATTTTTTTAATCCATCACTGTTTAAATTCCGTAACCATCGAAATCCAGACATTTAAATTTATGAACTTGAAAAAGCAATCGAAACATTCTTTCAATCTTTGATTTTTAGGTATCTTTGTATTCTTGTTCATAGAGTTTGGTTATTGATGGCTTCATTCTTGCTACTTAGTGTGTTCTTTTTCCCACTTCATGTATTTCTTTTGAACTTGAATGTTTTCTATTTTCACATTTTGTAATGTGAATGTAATATATGCTGCAACCAATATTTCTTACTTATTTTGAAAAGGAGGTCCCATTACAGTATTTTACTTCGCGACGTCTTCCTGTATATTATCACTATGTAAGCTTCGTACTAATTACTATAAAATTGATTCTGATTCTGATTTCGAAAAACGAGATGCTTCCTCGGGCATACCTCTGTATCAGAAGAAGGCGCCTTAGTTATCTCCCTCCGAACTCGTTGGGGTGATTTGTAAACACAGCATGTTATGCTTACGAAAAAAAAACACAACGCAAACACGCATGCTTTACTCGTTTAAATCGAATTGGCACTTTCGCACCTCAAACATGCAATGCCAGCCGTTAGAAAAGGCACGTCGGAATTACTCTGTATGCATTACTACCACCCAGCCTGCTTTCGAGACGCAAAGAACGGTGGTTACTACATACTTTCATCTTCGACATGTGGCCGTACTTAGATTTGCAAGGTAAGAAACACCGGGGGATCGAAATGACGGCCGTATGCCTGCCGTGTGCACGACAAGACATGCCCCTTAATTGGACCTCGGTATCAGTGCACGCCACAAAATACTATTTAAAATAATTAGATCTTCGTTTTAAAGAGTAAAGTTTTGACCCTGACAGATGAAAGACCAAGAAAATATAAATGGGAAAAGAAGGTCGGGCGCCGGGTGCAAAACTTTGTCATCAAAAGCAAAGCTACTCAAAGGAAGGTGGGGCCCTCCACTGAGGCAATATTCGTAGCTCTCCGCACATGTTGTTAACATTAAAAATCGTCATTCAGGCAAGCTACGTATGCACTAATACTAAATCTTCGAAAATTTAAGGTTTTTAACAACTTGGCTCGGTACGCGAGCCTAGAAATATTCATCTCCTGTTTTCGACAAGTACATCCTTTCTCAACATAAAGTCGTGCTCGTAATTACAGACGCCAGGGAAACGGGGCTAGTACGAAGCGGGGGCCGGAATTGGTTTTTCGTAAAACGAAATCAAACCACACAGAAACGGCGGTATACGGCAAGGAGTACTGGCGTGCAGGCACGATTCATTCCCTAAATAGGTCGGATCGTCAGACGGGCGGTGTCGGAGTTGGTCGCCGGGGCTGGGGCCAAACTGTGCGCCACCGTCTGCAATTCACTGATCCGGCCCACGGAATCTTGGTGGGTAGCCTCAATTACATTATCCGGCAGATAGAGCCAACGCCCAGTCCAGATGGAAACACCACAAAACGAGATATACGAATGTTGCCGCTGTTCCTCGTCGCAATGGCGGGGAGTCATCGCGAAATTACTTTCCCTGTCGAACCGGCAACATTGTGCCACTCAAATTGTGGGATACAGGAAAAGCTGCAGCGCTTTAGCGTCGGCTGCTCAGGAGAGCGTTATTTATTTGCACGCAGGGTCGTTTTGTCACGTTTACCGTAACGCGGTCGTCTAAAGCATACGTTAATGAATTCTCCTCGACAAAACAAAAAAAAAAAAAACACTTGCGGTGCAACAACCTTCGTGAGCACAGCGATCGGTTGTCGAAAATTTTATCCGCAGATTTGACGTATCGGCTTGGGCATGGCGCATTAATGAAATCGTGGGTGATAGGGTTGGTTAATGGAGGATAGTGGTCAACACAGAGAATTTTGAAACGTTTTAGCCCCGTTAGTTGCTCATTGCGTATGGTAACGCGATGAGATAATCAATGTGGCTAATAGAGGTAACTTACTGTAAATGAAGCTACGCGCAGAAAACGACAGTATGGCACGGCCGCACTTTACAGTAAATTTGTGCTACTGAAACAGCTTTCTCTTGTTTGCTTCACGCACGCATTCTTCACTCAAAAAGGTCCCAGTATTTTTGCTGGCATATGGCTTGAGGTAAAACTTGTTTTAGCTTGTAAAAGTCCATCTCAAACAAACGAAAATGTTAGTACTGCTGGCAGTACTCGGCAGACAACAGCTAAGTAGGTGACGGCGTTTAAAAATCGGTGAGCATGCAAAGAGCGAGCAGTGCAACTTAAGCGGAGAGCCACTCGTAGAGAAATAGGGGGAAAAGAGGCACAAAACATTGAAATAAAGACAAGAAAGTAATCTAGCCACTCGTCTGGTATGCTACCCTGCGTTGAGAAAAACATAATAAGTATTCGATTTGATTAATCTATATATGGCGTTTAACGTCCCAAAACCACCATGTGATTATGAGAGACGCCGTAGTGGAGGGCTCCGGAAATTTCGACCTCCTGGGGTTCTTTAACTTGCACCCTAGTCTGAGCACACGGGAAACGTAAGAAGTAATACGCGGAATTAATTAGGGGATAAGACGTGGGATTTGTTGACGTTCTACGAAGACAGAAATACTCTACAGGAAGCGCACAGGCGTAATGAAAACCGGATGATGATGAAGTAAATGAAGGAATATAGAACACTAAATATATGACCTTACGTGTGTTAATATAATTGTGATATAACTGTGAAGAAAGTAAACCAGCGCATCGGGCACGTAACCCAAAAGTTGCAGGTTCGGACACTGCCAGAGGCAAGTTGTCTTTTCGTGTAATTTGTTTTCTTCTCTTCTGTATCACAATTTCTACAATACTTGGCTAAATCTGCTGCTTCAGTGAGTCGGCTAGTCTTTAAGATACATTTACCAGCGCGAAAAGACGGAACAATTAAACAGACAATAAAGAGCAACCATGACTTGGTTTAGATCGGCAAACTATACTCTGAGAACTGTAAGGCCATAAGTTTTGCTATCATAAGTTTATTATTAGCAGTTAAAATCTAGTGAAAGTTTCGTTTTTAAATTTCGCACCGAACCTCCGCGCGTGATGTGAAAATTCTAAATGTTCTTTTGATATTTTCGCGACATTGGCTCAAAAAAAGTTTCTGGAACTTCTTATGCGAAAGGTATATGGCCCCCAAAGATCACAATTTACTTTGTTTTTATCAATTAGAAGGTACGTGGAACTGAGTAGACATCTTCCGAACTATGACGTCATGGTGTTTTGTGCGGGAACTTCAAGGTCACGTCTCCACCCACATTTTCTTTCGCACGTTTTTTCGCTTATCAAGTATTGTGTCGCTGTATGAGTGGTGTTTTCAGGATTGTTAAATTGTATTTTACTGACACGCGAAAAAATGTTTTGTTCTTTAGCGTACCTTCAAGAAGAGGCACAAACACACACATGGCTGATCTCAAATACATACGTATGTGATCATACATACATACGTACGGTTGTGAGATGAGCAGTAATGTGTGTGTCTCTCCTTACATTTCCCGTCTTTTCGCGCTGGTAAATACTTCTCTTATAATACGCTTAACACAGCACAGTTAACATCGTCTATACATTACTTGGCTTCAACATCTGCTGCTGTTAATTAAGGTCTTGTCAAAAAAGAAAAAAATAAGTCCTCAAATTTTCTTTCATTAATTCTACAAGAAAGCGTTATTTTTACATCATGACAGGCAGTCTGTAGCTGCCACTAAAAGGAATTTAGTACAATCATTGCATACCGGTAGTTCTGATATAAGAGCGGGAAATTCGCAGGATAAGAGAAGCTCGAGAAAAAACTGGGTGTGGATTTGAACGGCACGGAGAAGGTTTAACACGGATAGTTTCAATAACAGCGTGTCATACAGGTCACGCAGCAAGCAGGGATAGCTTATATTCTAGGCACAATGCACAGGCACAAAAAATTGGCAGCATATCCACGGAGTGAATGATGGAGAGTGCATGGGGCGAAGCATTCGTACGTCCATTCGTTCTTGCTTCCGTCCGTCCATGCATCCGTCTGTGTAACCGTCCATGCGTCCATCCGCCCGTCCGTGCGTGCGTCTGTTCGTGCGTCCGTCCCTGCGTTCGTCCATGCATCCGCCCCTGCGTCCGTTCATGCGTCCATTCATGCATCGTTCTATGTGTCCGTTCGTACATCTATTCAACACTCCAAGTACCACCATCTCGCATCTTTTCGTTATATATTGGATGGATGGATGCTATGAGCGTCCCCTTTATAACGGGGTGGTGACAAGTATGCCACCAGGCTCGACAAAAAAAAAAAAAAAAAAAACCTTTTTTTTTATGTTGGCCTAATGCCTCTACTTCGATAAATTCTATCTTAATGGTAAAAAGGTAAATTTTCAGCTTAAGTTCTCTGCCATTTACGGCACACTGTCCATATTTTATTTTTCCAATATTTATTTTTGTCCTTTCTCTCTAATTTTCTGCCACCAATACTCTAACCGTCTCTTACTTATTTCAATCGCGGGTGTGTTCAGCTTTCCATTGTTGTTCCTAAAACCCAAGGCTTCCTGTAGGCTCGTGCCCAAACGTACACCTGGGTGGATATCTCCACATTCAATCAGAACATGCTCCGCCGTTTCCTTATCTTTCCCGCAGCATGTGCATTGTTCTTCTTCTTTACTGAATCTTGCTTTATAACTACGCGTTCTAAGGCAACCCGATCTCGCTTCAAACAGTAAAGCGCTTCCCCTTGAATTATCGTAAAATGCCTCCCTCCTTATTTCATTTTTGCCCTTTCGGTAGTTACTCAAAGCCGGTTTTTTCTCCATAGCTGCCATCCAGTAAATCCTCTCCGCCTCCCTGACTTTTCCCTTAACGCTCTTTGTTGACAAATGGCTTACAATACCAGCCGTATATTTACCAGTGAGTCTTCTAGTTCTTTTTCTCCACTGTGTGTCCACGCTCTTCCTATACAAATAACGGAACACCTTCTCTGCCCATCTACTCTCCTTCATATTTCTTAGCCTTTCTTCGAACCTTATTTTGCTCTGCGCTTCCCTCGCCTCAAAACCTGCCCACCCCATATCGCCCTTTACAGCCTCGTTTGTCGTCTTCCCGTGAGCACCCAACGCGAGGCGTCCCACAGTCCTTTGATTTACATCCATTCCCGATTGCACCTCTGCCCTCATGCACACCACTGAGTTCCCAAAAGTAAGCCCCGGAACCATTACACCCTTCCACAGACCTCGAAGCACCTCATACCTATTGTATCCCCACAACGCTCTGTGCTTCATTATTGCCGCATTCCTCTTTCCTTTTGCTGCCGAGGCTTTTTCCTGTACCTCCATGTATCTATCACTCTCATTTACCCATACTCCAAGGTACTTGTATTCACTTACCCTCGGTATTTCTTGGCCTTGTATGGACACCGTCTGATCACAGGGATCATTGAATACCATCAATCCACACTTCGTTACACTGAATCCTAGTCCAAGAGCTTCACCTTCCCTTCCGCATATATTCGCCAGCTGCTGTATATCATCTCGACTGTCCGCAAATAAGACGATATCGTCCGCATAAAATAAACCTGGAAGCTTCTGCTCAATCATCATGCCGCCCTGTTTGTGTGACAGATTAAAACCAATGTTGCTACCTTCTAGCGCTTTTTCCATGCTCACCATGTACAGCATGAATAACAGCGGGGACAAAGGACATCCCTGTCTCAGACCCCTGCTAACCTCAACGTTCTCTTTGCTACGCATTCCTTCCCACTCTATGCAAACTGTATTTTCTCGGTATATCTCCCTCAAAAGCTGTATACAGTCGTCGCCCATGCCCATTCCTGTCAATATATCCCACAAAATTTCCTGATTAACGTTGTCGTATGCCCCAGTGATGTCTAGAAAAGCCACGTACAAGGGCCTATTCTCTATTTTAGATATTTCTATACACTGAGTGAGAACAAACAGGTTATCGTCTAACCGCCTGTCGACTCGAAATCCGTTCTGAAGTTCTCCCAAAATATCGTTATGTTCGGCCCATGTTTCTATTTTCATTTTTACTGCTTGCATCGCCAACCTGTATAGTACCGATGTAATGGTTAGTGGTCTATACGAGCGAATCTTGTCCTTTTCTCCCTTGCCTTTATAGATTAAGTTCATTCTACTTTGTCGCCAACTGT
Source organism: Rhipicephalus microplus (assembly GCF_043290135.1). Lineage (NCBI taxonomy): Eukaryota > Metazoa > Arthropoda > Arachnida > Ixodida > Ixodidae > Rhipicephalus > Rhipicephalus microplus. Next base: position 276,519,469 of record NC_134701.1, on the reverse strand, counting down.
CCGGTATTTGTCCGTCCTTTAAGCTTTTTTCTACTGCTTTTAACAATGCTTCTTTAGTGTTATGTCCTAGTTCGTTAATGAGGCTAACGGGAATCCCATCTAAACCCGCGGCAGTGCGCTTTGGAATTTTTCCTTCGGCCTTTTTCCAGTTGAAATTATCAAGTACTAGCTCTTCCTCTGTTGCTTTCTCCGCCACACTTTTACTCACCGGGGAGATCCCCTGGACGCTCTTTTGAAACGAATCGGCTGTTACCTTTTGGATGTAACCTAGCGCTTCGTACCCTTCCAATTGATTTCCTCCTTCATCTAGAATATGTTGTTGCGTTGTGACAGACTTCCTACCTAGCGCCTTTATGTGGCTCCAAAAAATCCTAGGCGCGGCCTCCTTTTTTTCGTGTATCTCTGTCATCCAGCGTTCACTTTCACCTTTAATTTTTGCCTCTACCAGTTTCTGTACAAGGGATTTTTTCTCTAAATATATTTCCCATATTTTTTTGACTTCGTCCTGCGGCCGCTTCTCCTTTTTCGCCTTTCTATGCTCCCGTGATGCTTCGCGTCGCTTTTCGATCGCCTCCCGGATTTCCTTGTTCCACCAACTTTTTGGCTTCCTTTTTCCTTTCCAGCAAACAGTTTTCTTCTCTTTCCCTATCTCCTTCGTCATTAGATGTAACAGCTCACTATACTCCCAGTCCTTGCCTGGTATTTCGCCTACTTCTTCCTCGACTCTTGCGGCTATGTTTATTATTTGTTTGTCATTTAAATACGAGCTGCCAGACTTTGATTCCATGCTCATATTTTCAGTTTCGTATCCCATTTGTAATGTTATTCGTTTATGATCACTACCCAAGCTGTTAATGCCTTCCTCGTCTATCCTCATTTCTGTCAGTTTGTGGTAAATTCCTTCAGTCATGAGACAATAATCAATACTTGATTGCTTGTTTCCGACTTCCCATGTGATCTGGCCGTCACATTTAGGCCCCGTGTTAACTATCTCCAGACTATGTTGCTCGCAAAGATCTAGTAATAACTTCCCATTGGTGTCTGAATATCCGTCAAGGTCATGTATGTGGGCATTCATGTCCCCTAGAAGGATGATTTCGGCCCCATTACCAAATTCCTTAATATCCGCACTCATGCAATCCACTATCTCCTGATTCTTTTCTCTGCAGTTATTCCCCGTCCACAAGTAGGCTACCCCTAGCCACGTTTCCTTTCCACCTACTGTGCCCAGAACCCAGAGGTGCTCTGAACACGTCTGTTTCACTCTAACCCATTTGGCTCCGCGGTGAATTAGCATTCCTACACCCCCACCTTTCCTTTCCGATATGGTCCTGTTACACCCTTCCCAAACATAATTTTTAATATGTGGTGGCTCTTCCAAGTCTCTAAGGTGTGTTTCTGTAACCGCATACACGCCTATCTGTTCTTTGTTTAACTGCTCCTCAATCTCTAACCATTTTGCCTTCTTTCTGCCACCCTGCATGTTTATGTAACTAATTGTAGCACGCGCCTTTTTCCTTTTTCTTTTACCTTTTTTTTGGTTTTTCGCAATTCTACCTGTCAAAGCGTCCTCCTGGTTGTTTGCCCTGTTACGAGCTACCCCGGACTCCGAAGGGCCCGTGAGCCCCCCAAAAAAGCTACTGCGCGTCCTGCCAGTCGCCAGCCCACCTCGTGTCCAAGCCTCTTATCGAAATGAATCTTGTCTCTTTGGAATCCACCCCACCTGTGCACTTCCCTGTTTAAATCCACTACCTCGAAACCCTTCTCTCGACTAATTCGCCATATCTCTTTGTTTGCGTCGACAACCGCTCTTTGCAGGTTGACGTTGCGTACTGGTACTTCCGGTACTGTGCATACTACAATTTGCACCTGGGGGGACACGGTGCGCATGTCATCCACCCCCTTCGCCAAGGTCGTCGCTAGTCCTGACGATTCTTTTTTCAGGACGTCATTTAACCCTCCCGCAATTACAACGAGGTTACGATTGTTAGCTTTAGCTGCGAGTTGTTCACCCGCTTGACTCATTACTGTCCCCAGCGTTTGTCCTGGGAACGTCCCTATCGCAACTCTCTTGTCGCCTTTCACCCTTTCTTTGATTGCCGCTGCGCATCGGACTAAATTTGAGTCACCGGCGATGATGACCTGTTCAGACATTCCTTCTGAAACCTGCACCTGGCTGCTGACTAGGTGACTAGCGTGAGTCACGGCTGCTGGTTTGCTCCCTCCCTCCCTCAAAACTACTTCCCGGTAGCTGGGCCCTGTGGCCAATGTATCTGCCTTTGTCATGCCTGTTTCCCTCATCTCTCCCGCACGGGGGGTCGTCGCCATAATGCTTCCGCCGTCACCCGCGTCTTCGTTCCCCTTCACGACCTTCGATAGGCCCTTCTCGGCTGCCCGGAGCCTTTCTTCCATGGCTGACGTTTTCTCTCGCTCCTTCGCCAATGCATTCTCCAGCTCTGCGATTTTCTCCATGAGCCCACTCTGGACCGCCATCATATTTTTCATTTTCTCCGCGAACTCGCACTGTCTACACTTGGCGTCATCTTCTGCTTTCTCCTCCGCACTAATTTCCACCTTCCACCCTACCCCGCACTCTGAACACTTTACGGTCTTTTTGACCATGGCTAGCTCAGTTTACCGATGCCCACGTGTTAGAAAACTGTACTAAAATACACTGGTCTAAGCCAAAAAGAACCACAATAATAAATAAATACGC